>NC_056734.1:955580072-955880072 GCF_019279795.1 Protopterus annectens | reverse complement strand
TTGAGGAAAGTAAACCTATATTTTCCTATCTGCGAGAAATATACCTGCTTTCAGTTTTTCTTGCTGTGTTTTGTTTCCTGTTTTAAGCAATCTGCTTGGACTGGTGATTTTCTTCCATGTAAGAGATAAACACTTAAATTAGCTGGGGCTGCACATTTCACATGTTTTTTTCAATCATTAAATTGTATGAGTGATACATAAACACAGAATAGTTTCCTGGGCCTTTGGCTTTTTCTAAAACTATTTCAAGTTGCCATAAACTAAAACATTGCTGTTGATTCCCTGCTGGATGAGGAAAGAAACCAATATTTTCTTGTCTGCGACTGATAAAGCTGCTTTCTGTTTTAACTGCTCCATTTTGTTTTCTGCTTAAAGAAATCTGCTTGTCATGGTGTTTCTTTTTTTTATCTAGACATGGACACTTAAATTAGCTAGTCCTTACATGTCACATGTGTTTTCATTGGTTAAATTCTTTCAGTGATACTGAAATACATAATGAATTGCTTTTTCAGAAAAGATTTCAAGCCTACATAAACTAAAGCACTAGTGGTGATTCCCAGCTGGGTGAAGAAAGT
Source organism: Protopterus annectens (assembly GCF_019279795.1). NCBI lineage: Eukaryota > Metazoa > Chordata > Ceratodontiformes > Protopteridae > Protopterus > Protopterus annectens. Next base: position 955,879,497 of record NC_056734.1, on the reverse strand, counting down.
AAACTTATGTTTTCTTGCCTATGAGTTACAAAACTTCTTTCTGTTACACCTGCTCCATTTTGTTTTCTGATTTAAGAAATCTGCTTCACCTTGTGTTTTTTCTCTGTGAGAGATAGGCACTTAAATTGGCTAGGCTCCACATTTCCCATATTTTTCATTGGTTAAATTTTTAAGTGATACCTCAATTCACAGTGAATTTCAAGCCTGTAGCACTACTGCTGATTCCCAGCTAGGTGAGGAAAGTAAACATATGTTTTCTTCTATGTGAGTGATAATGCTGATTTCTGTTTTTACCTGCTCCATTTTGTTTTCTCTTTTAAGCAATTTACTTAGCCTGGTGTTTTTTCTATGTGAGAGATAGATGCTTAAATTAGCTAGGTTGCACATTTCACATTTTTAATTGGTTAAATTGTTTGAGTGATTTATTTATTTATTTGACATTTGGTTACCAGGAAACTCTGACTGGGCAGGAAACCCATTTTCAGTTGAAGGCCCAGGGAGAAAAGGTCTAATACAAATAAAAGAGAAAGTAAAATATACAAATGTTACATAAAGAACAACAAAACAGGAGATAGAAAAAAATAAATATGAGGATGAACACAAAAGTAAATACGTAAATTTTTATTGGAAAAATAATCAAGGATTTCTAGGCATTTTAACAAACTTAAGTTTTAGTGAGAAGATTCACAAATATACATTTAGCATAGGAAGTTAAACAAAACCATGGCAGATAGGATAATTTGTGGGAGAGATAGTTGCATAGTACTGAAACTAGGATAGATAGGTAAGAAGGCAACAAGACAAGACTGCATAGCTAGTTAATTTAGTTAAGCAAAGTAGAGTCTCATTTACTGTTAGAAGTAGTAGATAAACATTGTTAAGGGCTAGAGGTAAGGGAGGTGGGGCATGGTGGTAGTTGTAACAAACCAAAATACTGCCAGCCCTGCTAGCTGGAATTTTGTAAATAATTATATGTCACTTGAAATTATTAATATGATTTATATAAAAATATGACACTGCCAGCCCAGCTATCTGAAATTTTGTAAATAATCATATGTCATTTGTGAATATTAATATAATCCATAGACTTGTCTTACAAATGTAAGAGAACTATATGTTATGTGTATATTAAGGAGGATGGCAGAATGGTTAAGGTCTTTACCTTGCAGACACAAAGTGCAGGGTTTGATTCTGACATGGGGTAATTGGCTAGGCTTAAAATGGCCCATACAGGCAATTAGCCTAGTACTAATCTATAAACCTATAAACCTATAAACTACTGGTGCAGAAGTATGTGTTGAACTGTATGTTATGTACTGAGCTTCTAGAATGAAACCATTGTGTACCCTACTGGAAAAGAACAGAGTTAACTTACAAACTCTAGAGAATAAGTAAATTGTTGTATGTTTGTGTTTATCTCCCAGTTTCACTGAAGGAGACAGGATGTCTACAGCTAGAGGTTTATTTCTATTGTCTTGAAACAGAAATCATTGCTAGGTTTCAAATGTAAAAGTGTTGGCTGTTTTGCGACTTCCAGTTCTGGGCAAACTCATGAGAGATATGTACTTCTCCCATAGATATGTTGAAAATTCTGCTGATATCTGTTGGCCTGGGAACTGAAGGCAGATGACAAATAGTGATGTCATCCAGCTAACCCTGCAGTAATGTGTATTATTAATTTGGGAACTATCTCAGAGAGGGGACTATATTATTTCCTCAAAGTGGCGTTCCATCGAATACCTCTTCATCAACTGCTAAACTCCGAACTTTGAAAACTCTGAATGTCCACTTCAGTGATTTCTTTACCTGGGAAAGAAATTGCTTGCTCTACAAATACCAACACATCACCACAAACATTACAAAATGGGGGCTTCACCCTCCCACACCCCCCCACACCCCCTCAACTAAATATACCAACTCCAAGAGTGCACTACAGTGGGAAAATGGCAAACTGATGAGGATGGCCAAGTGATTTCTTTCCCAGGGAAAGAAATCACTGATGTGGTCATTTGCTGTTTTCTCAGTTCACAGTTTAAGGGTTGATGAAGAGGCGTTTGATGGAACACGTCTTAGAGGAAATAATATAGATGCCTCAGAGAGTGTCTGTGCAGTTTGTATTTGTCTTTGGATCTGACAACATCCTATCATCAGCACTTGCATTGCTAGTAGTAAGTAACTAGATTGCAGTGATTTCTCTTAGAGATAGATAGGAATATAGTAAGATTAGTTTAGATGTTTTCTGTATTTATTTGAGACTGTCCAGCAATGTTGTTTTAAAATATTTCCTGTGATTCTGAACTCTGTAGTCACTGTGTTGAGTTATTGAATATTGTTTTGTTCTTTTATTATTTATTATTAAATCTATTTAAACTTTTTAATTGTGGCTGGTTTGTTTAGAGATATTTAGGCTCTTAAAGTACTTGCATATGTATTTGGTGACACTGTGTAGGCCACTCTAAGAGCCTTGCTGTTAATCATACTTACCATTTGGATAACAGTAACATTAGACAGTAAAATTGGTCACCCTTTGGGAAGGGCCTTAACGAAGCTGATAAGGGGTTCTTGTGGCAGTGTTAAGTACATTATGGTCTGGGTAGAAGGGGTCATAGCTAGCAAATCTGTGCCAGTTTTTCCCATGTGTGTTTGTGTATAAATCAAATCTCAAAGTGTGTGCGCGCGTGTGTGTGTGTGTGTGTGTGTGTGTGTGTGTGTGTGTGTGTGTGTGTGTGTGTGTGTGTGTGTGTGTGTGTGTGTGTATATGTGTGTATCAGCTACTTGGTCAGGGACATGAAGCATGGATTGGACAGAGAGAATGCTGGGAGGACTTGGCTTGGAACCCTGGCTAAGGACTCAACTCTATAGCTGTCCCAGTGGGGAGTCTTATTGGGGATCTGGAGAAAGAGGGAAAAACCAGTCCCAGACTGACTGTGATCTCTGTGTGCTCTTAAGGAAATTCTACTTTACTGTGTGTGTACTTGTCATCCTCACAATGTGTACATCCCTCACTGCTGCTAGTGATGAGGACTGAGGCTCCTTGATTACTGGGCTAGTGTAGGGGCATCATAGTAGTGTAGAGAAGAATGGATGTAATAAGATGGAGAGTTAAAGGAGAAGAATGGTTCATAGGTTCATAGGTAGGTACTAGGCTATCGGCCCAAGGGCCTAAGTAAGCCTAGCCAGCAAGGTTCCATAGCTTATGCCACCCAAGAAAGTTATTTTCCTGTGCCACTTTCCAGCAGTGACACAGAAGTGATCCCCGGGGTGTATTTCCTATTTCCCATCCACTCATCAAGATTTTTCTTGAAGAGTGCTAATGAAGAACTTTGCTTGACATAGATGAGTAGCTTGTTCCAGAGTATAGGAAGTCTCTGGGACAGGAATCTATCCCTCCAGCATGTCCTGTTTATTGTGGTGACAAGGTTTAGGTCCCTAGAGCATTTAGCTCGGAAGGATTGGAATTTCTTTAGGTGTAGCATGTCCAACAGCTCTGGATGTGACATAGCTTTATATGTTAGGCAGAGATCACCTTGGAGTAGGTGATATGCTACGGAGTAAAGCTGGAGTTTTTTGAGGCGGTCAGTGTAGGGCATTTGTTTGAGGCCAGTAATCCTCTTTGTGAGGTACTTCTGTGTCCTTTCCAGCTGCTGCAGATGTCTTGTGAGGTACATTCCAAAAGGGGCGTTGTACTCCATAATGGGTCTAATGAGTGATGAGTAGAGGGGAACAATGACCTCTTTTTTCCTGGATGAGAACCCTTTTATGATGAGGTGTGCCATGTAGAAGGACTTCCTGATTACTGTGGTGATGTGACTATCAAAGGAGAGACTACTGTCCACCTGGTTCCCAAGGTCTCTTATCATGCATTCGGTGTTAAGTAGATTGCTGCCTATGTGGTAGTTCATGGGTACAGAGTTTTTACCAAAGGGGATGACACTGCACTTTTTGGCATTGAGACTGAGGCCATGGCTCTGACACCAGGCATCTGTCTCAGTGAGGCCCTTCTGTAGGATGTCCACGTCATTTGGGGACTTGACTATGGCTCCTAGTTTGCAGTCATCTGCAAACTTAGTTAGCCAGAGGCCTTCTGTGTTAGCCTGTACTTGAGAAGTAAATACCAAACAGGAGAGGTCCCAGGATGTAACCCTGTGGTACTCCACTTGTCACTGCTTTGAGGTCAGATTTGGAGTCTGCAACTTTTACAGTGTGGGTTCTGTCAGTGAGCCAGTTGGCAACCCATCTTGTGATGTAGGGATTTATACCTAGTTTATTGAGTTTAGCTATAATTCCAGAATGGGGGATGGTGTTGAAAGCCTTGGCAAGGTCAAGATAGGCTGTGTGAACCACCTTACCCTTATCCATGGCTTTGGTGACTGCCTCAAAGAAGTCGATCAGGTTCAGGAGGCATTATCTGACTTTCACAAACCCGAACTGGGTGGGATCCAGAGTTTGGAGGTTATCAAAGTCTTTGTTTATAAGTTCCATGATGATACATTCCATAGCCTTACAGACCAGGCTCGTCAGGCTAATAGGTCGACAGTTCCCAGGATCAGTGGTGGTTCCCCCTTTGTGGAGTGGGATAACTGTTGCTGTGCGCCATTCAGTGGGCACAAAGCCTGATGTGTGGCTGTTATTGAACATGGTGCTTAAGTGGGGAGCCAGTTCATTCTGAAGTTCATGTAAAATGCAGCCTGGGATGTTGTCCGGTCCAATGGATGCTGTGTTTTTGGCTTTAGAGAGTGCAGCTTTTACCTGCGTAGTTGTGATTACAGGGACTCTGCATTCGTCCTGTATAGATATGGGCCCTTTAGTGGGTGTGAGGGGGGTAAAGTTAGCACTGAACCTATCTGCCAGGATGTTGGCAATATCAGTTGGTTCTGTAATTTTCGTGCCTTTGTGCTGTAACTCAGAGCAGATCTGGGTGTTGCCATCTAGATTCTTGACATAGCTATAGAATGCTGTGTGGTTGTCCTTGGATTTAGTGGCAATTTTGTTTTCGTAGTTAGCTTTGGAGGATCTTATAAGGGATCTCAGCTTCTTACTGAGGCTGACCAGCGAGCTCCTTCACTCATGGGATTTTACTCTCTTTTGAAACAGTTTCTTCCTTCTGTTGTACAGTTTGTTTATGGCAGGGGACCACCAGATTGGCTTCCTTTTTTTGGAGGATAGCGTTTTGGTTCTGTTTGGGATAGCACGATCCATGCACTTGTGTAAGTGCTTATACAGTGCATTTGTGTAGGATTCAGCAGTTGTAACTGTATTGTCCATCTGCATGGGTGTCATGAAGTTCACCACTTCTGTCTTAAGAAGCATGAAGTTGGCTTTGGAGAAATTTTTTACTGTGGTTTCCTTAATGGGGGGGTGGGGGTGGGGGCAGGATGTGGATATCAAGGGTGATTAATCACCACAGAAAACTGGTAATTAGGCAAAGTAGAGTATGGGATCTAGGATGGAGGGAGGAAGGTAATAAATAGCAGCTGGTAGTTACAATTCAGATAAAAGGAATAAGAGGGGGGCAACTGGGGAGGGAGTAGAAAAGGCATAATTGAACTAGGGTAAACAGAAAGTGGTGGCAGTCAGTATGGTATGCAGCAGAGACAGGCACATGACGTGAGTAGGAAATCTTTTTGTTTGAATTTGAAATTCTTGAAATTAGAGATAGTTCTAATATCTAAGAGGAGCGCTTTCCATAGTTTGGTCACTAAGTAGGAGTACAGACATTGTCTGGCAGTTTTATTTGGTTTGTGTAGAGTTAAAAGACGTTTGTCTTCAGTGTGGAGAGTCTAGCTAGGAGAGTAAATTTGAAGTATTGTTTTTAAGGCTGGGCAGACATCAGGATTACAGATAACTTTGTGGGCAGATTTTAGTTGGAACTAGTTTAGATATTGTGGGAGTTCTAGCCAGTTGAATGGAATAAGAGACAAACACTAGTGTTTAAGATATGGTTAGCCTGTTACATCAAGATTCAAGATTATTTTTTAGTGTATGCTGAATGTTGGTTAAAATGGGGGAACCAAAAAGTAATAAGGGAAGCAGATAGGTTGCAGCTAGTGTTGTTTTGGTGGTTGTATCCATGAGGTTTTTGTGCAAATAGAGCATCTCTAGTTTGTGATGTGTTTTTTGAAAGTGTTATATATATGAAGGCTAAAGGTAAGTCTGTTTTCTATTGTTTCTCCTAACAATTTGGTATATGTGCCCACTTCAGTTTCTGTATTACTTAGAAAAAATATCTTAAAGTAAGTGGAGACTGGCTTAGAGGTAAAAAGGGGGGGGGGTTGGTTTTGTTGGGGTTAAATAATAGTTGTGCATTTCTGAACCAGGACTCCATGGAGGAGAAGGCAGATCGGGTGATTTGTTTGAGGTGTGCTATATTGTTGGAGGAAGATATGAGAGTTGAGTCATCTGTGTATTGGATTAGGGAACTTTGGCAGGAGGTAGTGTGGAGATCATTTCTAATGGTATTGAAGAGGAGGGGGCAAAGGATGAATCCTCAAGGAACTCCTGCTTTGTTAGTTAGATACCGAGAGAGACATTATACACATTGTTGTCTATCAGATGGGTATCTAGAAAACCATTGTTGAGAGTGACTAGAAAGGGCAAGGAAAGAAAGTTGGTGCAAAGGTTTGGGGTGTGAGACATATCGGAAGTTTTTCTACATTTAAATACTTAAATACACAGTGAATTTCTGGTCCTTTGCCCTTTTCTAAAATATATACCAAGCCTGTGCAAACTAAAGCACTGCTGCTGATTCCTTGATGGGCGAGAAAAATAAACCTATAATTTCTTGTCAGTGAGTGATAGAGCTACTTTCTTTTTTACCTGCTGCATTTTGTTTTTTGTTTTAAGAAATCTGCTTGGCATGGCATTTTTGTTCTATGTGAGAGACAGACACTTAAATTAGCTAGACTGCAGATTTCACACGCTTTTCTTATTTTTTAAATTGTATTAGTAATACTTAAATACACAGTGATTTTTCTGGGCCATTGACTTTTTACGAAAAGTTTTCAAGCCTGCATAAATTAAAGCACTGTTGGTGATTCCCTGGTGAGTGAGTAAGGAAACCTATATTTTCTTGTCTGTGAGTGATAAATCTGCTTTCTGTTTTACTTACTCCATTTTGTTTTCCATTTCAAGAAATCTGTTTTGCCTGTGTTTTTTTTTCTGTATGTCAGAGATAAACAATTAAATTACCCTGGCTGCACATTTCATATGTTTTTCTTTGGTGAAATTGGTTCAGTGATATTTAAATACACAGTGAATTTCTGGGCCTTTGTCTTTTTTGTAAAGATTTTAAGCCTGTATAAACGAAAGCTCTGCAACTGATTCCCTAATGGGTGAAGTAAACCTACATTTTCTTGTCCGTGAGTGATTTTGTTTTACCTACCCCATTTTCTTTTCTATTTTAAGAAATCTTTTTGCCCTGGTCTTTTTTTTTTCTATGTGAGAGATACATACCTAAATTAGCTAGACTGCACATATCACATTTTTTTCCATTGGTTAAATTGTTTGAGTGATACTTAAATACACATTGAATTTCTGGGCTTTTCTCATTATTTGAAAAGATTTCAAGCCTGCATAAACTAAGGCACTGCTGGTGGCTCCCTGCTAGGTGAGGAAAGCAAGCCTATATTTTTGTCCTCTCTGATTGATAAAGCTGCTTTCCATTTTAACTGCTCCAGTTTGTCTTCTGTTTTAAGAAATCTGCTTGACCTGGTGTTTTTCTTCTATCTGAGAGATTGACCCCAAAATTAGCTAGGTTGCACGTTTCACATGTTTTTTCATTGGTTACATTGTTTTAGGGATACCTAGACAATGAATTTCTGAGCCTTTGTCTTTTCCTGGAAAGATTTCAAGGCTGAATTAACATAAGCACTGCTGCTGATCCCCTGCTATGTGAGGAAAGTACACCTATACTTTTTTGTCTCTGAGTGATAAAAGTGGTTTATCTTTTACCTGCTTGAGTTTGTTTTCTATTCTAAGTAATCTACTTTGCCTGGTATTTTTGTTCTATGTGAGAAATAGACAGTTAAACTGTATAATCAAAGCAGAAAATATTAAAACATAAAAAGGTCTAGAGATTTTCTAGACTATATCATCATGGTAATATGTCTAGATATGATATTTTAGAAATACCAGTAGTTAAAGATGTATAACAAATACATAATGCAAAATAAACAAAGGCTAAAAGTATACAACAATCATAACCGACAAAAACAAAACACTAAGGTTCAAAGAAATCTAATTGTCTGAACCTACAAAAAAATGATCAAATATAAACATAAAGAAATACTTCAACTCTACCCCATAAAGCTAAAACACCATTAAACACTTCAAGATACATAAGTCAGAAAAGTATTGAGCATAAACAAAGCTTAGGATCATATGAACTGCAACCTCAAAATAAAATCTAAAACAGTACATAAAACAAAAATATAAGGGCAGAGGCTAAAATGCAACAATTAAACCTCATGGAAACAAAGCTTAGGATCATATACATGCTACTACCTCAACATAATGTCTATATAACAAATATAAGAACAGAGGCTAAAATGCAACAAATAAACCACATGAAAAACAAACACCAATATGGAGCTAAGAAAAAATGACAAATTTTACAATCACAAACCAGTGTTAATTATATCAAAGCTAAAACAAAACATAGCAGTTTTAGCTTACACTTAGCAGGATCATCCTGAACATTCTGGAGAAACATGAACTCATGTGGCAATTAAAGCTGAAGTCTTTTAGGAAGCCTGGACTAAACTAATACTGTTCAATTAAAAGTGCACTGGAACTTAGAAAATTGCCACATTGTTTACATGACTAATTTTATTTTATTTGATTTTATTCTACCAGTTGGTTTTAAATACCATTTTAAATCAGTTGTAATTGAAGCGTATATTTTGTTTCCATCATCATAATTTTTTTTCTTATTATTTTTTCTTTTTCTGGTTCTCTTTTTTCCACTTTATTTAAAATGATGTGCAATAACAATAGTAATTATACAATTATATATATTTTTATAGGTAGTTTTTAGAATTCTTGTACACAGACCTGAAGAAGTCTAGAAGGACAAAAGTGATCTTTGTTAACAATAGATTATGAAAATAGATAATGATTTTTACAATTTATTTTTTTACATGCATAGTGTATATGTATAGATTTATGTATATTTTTTGATTGCCAAATGGACTAAGGTTGATATATTTCCAGCCATGTAGTATATTGTCTTGGATAAAATCACAGGCTTAATAATTTACTTAATAATCTGGTTAAATAAGAGGTAACACATCATTATAAATTTTATTTAAAGTACATAAGGGTTATATTATTAAGACAGCTGCTAAGTCGGGAAGGACCAGCTCGAATGTCACATTGATGGGGGAAGGGATGTGAATTTAACATGTGTACCAATAACACTTTGTTTACAGCACAATAAACCACTCCCTTGCCTGATAAAAAGTATATATATATATATATATATATATATATATATATATATATATATATATATGTATATATATATATATATATATATATATATATATATATGTATTTATATATATATATATATATATATATATATATATATATGTATATATATATATATATATATATATATATTTAGAAAGCTTGCAAGGAAACTATTACTCTATTTTTGTTTTACTTGGATCACTTATCTGTGTACTTAATAAAGGATGTTCGACTGGAAACAGACTGCCTGCCTTGCTTGGATTACTTTCGAATACTTAGTAATTCTGTACAATTTATATATATATATATTTGTGTCTTTCGTTTTTTTCCCGGTTAGGGGTCGCCACAGCGGAACTCCGGTCCACTAATGATTGGCAGTAGATTTTTACGTACTGGCTTGCTGGGCCTAATGCACAACCTTCAATGAAGGAATGCCCATTGACGCATGTCGCCACACAGAAGACGCTCTGAGAATCAAATGGGCAACATCTAACTGTGAGGCGACAACGATACCGCAGCACCACCACCGCAGTCATATATATATATATATATATATATATTTTTTTTTTTTTTTACTTAAGACGAGTTTAAGTCCACTACTTCGACTTTTCTCTGATCTGATTAATATACGGTGATTAACTAGAGATATATGGACTGAAAATCTTCCACACAGAAGTTTCTTACACTGTTTTGATTTTGGACCAACTACACTTGTTTAGTGGGTTGTTTTGAGACTTCAGGGATACCACAGAGATTACTTGTATTTTTTTATCTGACAGATACATAAATTAGCTAGGCTGCACATTTCACATGTTTTTAATTGGTTAAATTGTTTGAGTGTTACTTAAATTTCTGGGCCTTTGCCTTTTTCTGAAAAGATTTCAGGCCTGCAAAAACTCAAGCAGTTCTGGTGATTCCCTGGTGAGTGAGTAAAGGAAATTTAGATGTGCTTATCTGTGAGTGTTGCTGTTGCTTTCTGTTTGACTGCTCTGTTTTCTTTTCTGTTTTAAGAAATCTGTCTTTCATGGTGTTTTTGTTCTGTCTGAGAGATAGACACAAATTAGCTAGATTGCAATTTCACACTTTTTTAAGTAAATTATATTTTTTGTCTGTGAGTGATAAAGCTGCTTTCTGTTTCAGCTGCTCCATTTTGTTTTCTGTTTTAAGAGGTTTTCTTGGTCTGCTGTTGTTTGTTCTATGTGAGAGATGTACACCTAAATTAGCTAGGCTGCATATTTCACATTTTTTCCACTGGTTAAATTGTTTCAGTGATAGTTAAATACAAAGTGAATATCTGGTCCTTTGTCTTTATCTGAAAAGATTTCAAGAGTACATAAGCTAAGGCACTGCTGGTGGTTCCCTGCTGAGTGAGGAAAGTAAGCCTAAATTTTTGTTCTCTTAGAGTGATAAAGCTGCTTTCTGTTTTAGTTGTTCCATTTAGTCTTCTGTTTTAAGAATTCTTCCTGGCCTGGTGTTTTTCTTCTGTGTGAAAGAGTGACACTGAAATTAGCTAGGTTGCACATTTCAAATGTTTTTTTCATTGGTTACATTCTTTCTGTGATACTTAAATAGACATTGAATTTCTGGGCCTTTGTCTTTTTCTGAAAATATTTCAAGGCTGCATAAACTAGAGCACTCCTGCTAATTCTCTGCTATGTGAGGAAAGTACAGCTATACTTTTTTGTCTGAGTGGTATAAGTGCTTTGTCTTTTACCTGCTTGATATTCTTCTGTTTTAAGAAATATGCTTCACCTGGTGTTTTTGTTCTGTGTGAGAGACAGACACAAACTAGCTAGGCTGCATATTTCATGTGTTTTTTCATTCATTAAATTTTTGGAGTCATACATAAATATGTAGTGAATTTCTTGTACTTTGACTTTTTCTGAAAAAAATTCAAGCATGTTTAAACTAAAGCACTACTTGGGTTTCATGCTGAGTGAGAAAAGTAAACCTATATTTTCTTTTATGTGAGTGATAAAGCAGCTTTCTTTTTTTCTGCTCCATTTTGTTTTCTGTTTTAAGAAATATGATTAATTTGGTGGTTTTTTTTCTTATCTGACGGCTAGGTACTTTAGCTAAAGTCCACATTTCATATGTTTTTTCATTGGTTGAATTGTTTCAGTGATACTTAAATAGGCAGTGAATTTTTGGGCTTTTGTTTGTTTTTGTAAAGATTTTAAGCTTGCATAAACTAAAGCACTGATACTGATTCCCTGCTGGGTGAAGACAGTAAACCTATATTTTTTGTGTGTGAGTGATAAAGCTGCTTTCTGTTTTACCTGCCCCATCTTATTTTCTGTTTTAAGAAATCTTTTTGGCCTGGTGTTTTTCTTCTATGTGAAAGATAGACACATAAATTAGCTAGGCTGCATATTACACATTTTTTCATTAGTTAAATTGTTTGAGTGATACTTAAATACATAGTTAACATCTAGGCATTTGTCTTTTCCAGAAAATATTTCAAGCCTGCATAAAGTAAAGCAATTCTGGTGATTCCCTGCTGAGTGAGGAAAGTAAACATATTTTCTTGCCTGTGAGTGATAAACCTTCTTTTTGTTTTACCTGCTCCATTTTGTTTTCTATTTTACAAAATCTGCTTGGCCTAGTGTTTTTGCTCTTTGTGAGATATGGGCAATTAAATTATCAATGCTGCACATTTCAAATGCTTTTTTATTGGTTGAATTCTTTGAATGATACTTACATACACAGTGATTTTATGGGCCTTTGTCTTTTTCCAAAAAAGATTTTCATCCTGCATAAACTAAAGCATTGCTGGTGGTTCCCTGCTGGACAAGAAAAGTAAACCTATATTTTCTTCTCTGTGAGTTATAAAGCTAGCTTTCTAGTTTACCTGCTCCATTTTGTTTTCTGTTTTAAGAAATTTGTTAGACCTGGTATTATTGCTCTTTTTGAGACATAGATACTTAAATTAGCTAGGCTGCACATTTCACATGTTTTTAATTGGTTAAATTGTTTTCAGTGATACTTAAATACAGAGTGTATTTCTGGGCCTCTGACTTGTTCTACATAAACTAAAGCACTGATGATTCTTTGCTGGGTGAGGAAAGCAAACCTATAGTTCCTTATCTATGAGTGATAAGGCAGTTTCTGTTTTAAGAAATCTACTTGGCCTGGTGTTGTGATTCTATGTGAGAGATATACACTTGTTACTTAGACTGCAAATTAATCTTGTTTTTTCATTCGTTAAAGTACTGCTAAAAATTTTGGGCCTGTGACTTTTTCTTAAAAGATTTCAAGCTTTCATAAATTAAAGCACTGCTGGTGATTCCCTGGTGGGTGAGTAAAGGAAACCTACATTTTCTTGTCACTGAGTGATAAACCTGCTTTTGGTTTTACCTTCTCCATTTTTTCTGTTTTAAGAAATCTGCTTGGTCTGGTGTTTCTGTTCTATGTGAGAGATAGACAATTAAATTAACTAGGCTACATATTTCACATGTTTTTACATTGGTTAAATTGTTTGAGTGGCACTTAAAACATAATGAATTTCTAGGTGTTTTTTTTCTTTTTCTGAAAACTTTTTAAGCCTGCTTAAACTAAAGCATTGCAGCTAATTCCCTGCTGGGTAAGGAAAGTAGACTTATATTTTCTTGTATTTGAGTGATAAAGCTGCTTTCTGTTTTACCTGCTCCATTTTGTTTTCTGTTTTAGAAATCTGCTTGGCCTAGTGTTTTTGTTCTACATGAGTGGTACACATGTTTGTTAGCTCGGCTTCACATTTCCTATGTTTTGTCATTGGTTAAATTGCTTAAGTGATACTTAAATACACAGTGAATTTCTGGGCTTTTGTCTTTTCCTGAAAATATTTCAAGCTTGCATAAACTAAAGCGCTTCTACTGATTACCACCACCCTCACATTTGTTGATCTGCTTTTTAAACTGGTGATTTTAAGCTGCCCAGCCTTACTGTAAATTGAGCTAATAAGCTCATCGCTTTCTACATTGTTGTTGATATCCTTAATAAATGCATTTGCCTTTCCTTGTGCTTATATTGAAAAAAATGCATTTTGCCTCTCATTGTCTGTTCTACTGATTTACTTGATGCAAATTCATTATCTAGCTAGCTGTTGGGTAAAGCAGTATATTTGCACACTCTAGCATGCACTTGTTTTTACATCAAGAGGTCAGTGGATTTTCTGTCTAGTGCACTGGAAGGTAGTCTGGTCATTTTAGGTTGGGGAAACACTTGAGATTTCTGCATGTATTTTTATTGGCTGGAGAACCTACTAATCAGCTTATCTTGTTTTTAATGCCTTTATAAATTCTATACAGTTGAGGGGCTCTTAACTCATTTATGCAAATCAAAGACTTTTAATGAATAATCACACTATTATAGACTGTTTAAAGTACACTGATGTATCCATAGCTTTAAGTTTTTTGTGGTAGCATTTTGAATCTTTTAAGTTTGTTTGTGGTAGCATTTCACTCTGGACACTCTTTTACTGTGCTTTTAAATTAGGAGGACTGGGATTATTCATCTAATAGTAGTAAATGGTCTGTCTGAGCTGGGAAACACACAAAAGGGCTCTAATTATCTTTTTGCACTTCTTTTATATACTGTGGCTGTACATTAGCAGTTAAAAAAAACTATATTGCCTGTTGCTGCGTGTAGTAGTTAATTGCACTATATTACATTGTATCTATTAGTTGTAGGGCTGTTGTAGGTAGTTTATGTGATCTTGTTACACTTGGGCTCCAAACAAGCTATTCTACATTAAGAAAGTGTTTTTCTGCACTTTTATGGCAGACGTCCGCTGATCTAACCTATCTGATTTGAGGATTGTTGGTGGAAGGCTTACCTGATTGGTAGTTGACTTAAAACTCATTTCTCTTTGCTGATATTTGCACAGTGCTGCTTTTCATGCAGCAGCATTTAGCAGTGCCCTTGTATAGATACAAAAGCCTAGAAGTTAGGTTTTTCCCTAAACAGCTGCCAATGAATCCCTTCCAAGCTTTTCTGCTGCTCTACGAGCACCTCAGGTGCACACTGAGCAGTGTAGTTTCCCAACATCTCTCTGGCCAGCCTGATAGACATGGGCATCCTCAGGCAATATAGCAATTATCTAAGGTATACTGACAAGTCACTCCTGAAACAAACAAATACTTTATGTGAGATGAAGATGTTGTTACACAATGAAATTGGAAGCAAGGCTCTCACATAAGGACAAATTGAATGGTAAACAGGTTATCAACACACACACACACACACTTTCCACACAAAAAAGGACACAATACATAAACCCAAACATATGGAGGTATACAATAGTAACTTAGCAAAAGATCAGAGGCCTCCCATGAGGAAACTACTTGCATGCATAACAATGCAAAAAACAACTACAACACATAACATGCACACACACACACACACACACACACACACACACACACACACACATGCCAGTTTCTCAACAAATAGGCCCATAATGTGTAACACCACAAAACCTAATATATTAGTCATAGGTGACTCCATTGTTAGACACACTAATGTTCTCTTCACCAGGCTGAATAAAGAGTGGGTTACAGTTTGCTGCTTATCAGATGCCAGGACTCATCGAGTCATTCAAGCACTCAAGTCCCTCAACCACAAGTACTGGTATGTCTCTGTCATAGTCCATGTGGGTGTGAATGATTTGAGACATATCTCACTGGACTATATCATAGGATCATAAGATCATAAGAGATTACTAGACTATTGACCCTGAGATCATTTTAAGCCTAGCTGTTTCATCCCAATGTAATACCATAGAAATGCTAGTCAGTACCCAGGATTGCATTTAGTGATGACTGCTCATGTCCAGGAGGGTTGTGGGCTCTATCCCTGGTAAGAATCTATGGTGCCCCATCCACTCATCCAGGTTCTTCTTGAACAGTGTCAAAGAGGTGCTCTGTTTCACATGAATTGGTAGTCTGTTCCAAAGACGTGGCAGTCACTGAGAGATAAATCTGTCCCTGCAGCATGTTCTATTTAAGTCGCAGTCTATATTAAGGTCCCAGGAATGGGTAGCAGTAGTCCCATTTGATTTATGGTTATGTAGCAAGTTCATTAGATTTGGGACTTGGATTGCTTTGTAGGCCAGGCATAAGTCTCCCCTAACAAATCTATATGATTCAGAGTATAGTGACAGGGATTTTAGTTAGTCTGTGTAAGGCTGCTGGAGCACCTTGATCTTCTTTGTTAGAAATCTCTGAGGTCTCTTTAATTGCTGCAGGTGCTTAGTATGGTACATGTCAAATGGGGCTTTATAATCAATTATGAGCTGGATAAGTGCTGAGTATAGGGGAGTTATAACTTCTTTTACTCTCAAGGCAATGCATTTACTAATCAATTGTGTTATATAGAAAGCTTTCCTTACTACAGTAGACACATGGTGGTCAAAGTTAAGGTTGCAGTCAACTTGTGATCCCATGTCCCTTACCACTTCAGGGGTACTTAGGGTATTGTTGTTAATTCTATAGTTGTTAATTCTATAGTGTGAGGGGACATTGTTTGTGCCAAAGGGAATGATGATGCATTTCTCTGCATTTAGTTTGAGACCGTGACTAATACATCAGTTGTTGGTGTGTGTGAGACCCTCCTGGAGTATCCTGACATCATTTGGGGATTCAATGATTGCACCTAGTTTGCAGTTATCTGCAAACTTGGTCAGCCACAACCCCTTAGTTTTGACCTGAACTTCTGAGAAGTGTATACCAAACAGTAGGGGTCCAACACTGACCCCTGTGGCACCAAACTGGTAACAGGTCTGCTGGTTGATGTGGAGTCACCCACCTTGATACTGTGTGTCTGGTATGTGAGCCAGTTGACATTGCATCTTACAACAAAGGGATTTACATTCAGTTTGCTAAGTTTATTGGTAATGCCTGAATGTGAGATTTTGTCAAAAACCCTTGCCAGGTCAAGGTATGCAGTTTGCACAGATTTGCCCTTGTCAGTGGCCTTGGTCACATTTTCAAAGAAATCCACCAGATTTAACAGACAGGATCTGCCCTTCTCGAAGCCAAATTAGGTATGATCCAGAATATGAAGAGTGACATAACTGAGCCCTCATATTATGTGTCATAAGCAGGTATAAGCCTAGGCTTAAGCAGCATCCTATCTTCTCCAAAGATGATGCCACAATACAAAAAAAAAATGATTGACTTTAACAATTGGCTTAACTTCTGGTGTCAGCTGAAGGGGATCCAATATCTGTCAGCCTGGAAGGACATGGTTGACAGGCCATGCTGCTTTTCCAGAGATGGTCTGAACCTATTTCCTCTAGGCATTCAGATACTGGCAAAGGCATTAGCCACCCCTATTGTGCCTTTTTTAGGTAGTGTCAAAACAACCTCCCAACATAACAAAATCCTCTCTAGATGAACTTGAGGTACTGCTGCTTAATGCTGGGAGTCTATACAAGAAACTGCACTCCTCACTGACATCTGTGCAGTCACCAAGACATGGTTCAAAGGCATAGAAAGCAACCCAGCCATGCAGGGCTACAATGACTTCCATATATTCAGGCCTCAAACTGAGCATGAAAGAACCAAAGGAAGAGGTGTATCCGTCTTTATTAAGGATAAGTACACCGTGAGACTGGTCAAACAATATAACTTTCTTGAGCTGTTCCATGTCCAATTAAAAGTCCCCTATCCCATCATAGCTACCTATAGGTCCCTCACCACAAAACAGGAAAAGCATACCACATACCTGGATTTACTGGAGTCACTTGCCATACAACCCAACACCTTACATATGGGTGATTTTAATTATCTTACTGGGAAACACACACAACCACAAACATGCTGGCTCAGGGGTTCTTAGACTTCAGCAATGCAAATGCTCTGGTTTAGCTAGACAGCACACCCATATGAGGCTCAAATTTCCTGAACATAGTACTCACTAGCATGGGAGAATGTTGCACCCTCCCCCATGTGATACCCTCTCTGGTAGGACCAGATGATAAATTAGTCTCATTCAATGTAATTATAAGACCAGATACCCCATCAAGCTCAAAAATGCTTAAAAACTTTTCTAAGACAAATTATTTCCTACTAAGTGATAGTATAAAAAGTTTCAAAGCCCTTTCAAACACTGATAACATGGACTCCTATGCAGAGGGGAACACCAATGCCCTGTAGAACCACTTAAGCAGTTGAATAGAATTGGCTGTACCTGACCGGATTAAAACCAGGTCTTGCCGACAAAACAAGTAACCCTGGTGGACCCTTGTAAAAACAGGCTATACAACAAGAGGAAGAAACTAATGTTGAAGAATAAGAGAGAACTGTCTCAGCAGAGGAAGAAATCCCTCTCGAACTTAAACAAATTAGAGATCTTGTCAACTCACCCAAAGCTAATTGCAAAGCAAAACTAGCCTCCTAGCTAAGGATAATCACAAGGTGCTCTTTAGCTACATCAGAAATCTAAAAGGGAATATCCAGCTGTGCACTGAACTAGTTGTAAATGGCACCACCTATACTCAACCATAGATACTAGCCAACTTGCTAGCTAACAGATTTGGAAAAAACTTCACCCCACATCCCCTTCAGTCATCCCTAAAAGTAAACCTGTCACCATTCCTCAGCCTAATATCTCAATAGAGAGCAGGTCATCTTGGTGCTCTCCAAGGCCAAACACTTGGCATCACTGGGACCAGACAACATTCCAGGGTGCCTTATAAGTGCTTAAAACATGACATAACAGACCCACTTGGATCCCTGTTTAACCACAGCTTGAGAGCTGGCTATGTTCCAGTGGAATGGAGGACAGCAACAGTAATCCTTCTGCACAAAGGGGGAACATCAACCGACCGTGTGAATTATAGGCCCATAAGCTTCACAAGCCTCATCTGCAAGGCCATGGAAAAAATCATTATGGACCTTATTAATAAAGACATAGGTAATCTCAAAACCCTGGACTCAACCCGAGTTGGATTTGTTAAAGATAGATTGTACCTGTTAAAAATGATTGACTTTTCAAGAAAGTCACCAAGGCCCTGTACATGGGAAAGACAGTGCATATCACCTATCTTGACCTAGCCAAGACATTTGACACAATCCCCCACTCAGGTATTATAGAGAAATTCTCCCATTTGAGAATTAACCCCTACATTATGAGGTAGATAGCCAACTGACTCACCAACAGGACACATACTGTCAAAGTGGGTGACTTCACCTTTAGCAAAAGACCAGTCACCAGTGGTGTACCACAGAGTTCTGTGCTGGGCACCTTACTGTTCAGAATTTATTTCTCAGAAGTCCAGGCAAACTTGGATGGCCTGTAGCTGACCAAAATCACTGACAGTTGCAAATTGGGAGCAATCATTGATTTCCCCAACAATGTTAATCTACTGCAGGCAGGGTTAATGCAGACAAATGACTGGTGCCAAAGCCATCGATTAAAGCTAAATGCAAAACATGCATTATTATTCCCTTTGGGAAAGCTGACATCCCTGCTAATATTATATACAGCATCACCCTAAGTGTAGACCCAGTGGTACGTGACCTGGGTACTTGGATTGATAGCAATCTGAACTTTGACCACCAGGTATCCACAGTATTAAGGAAATCCTTCTATGTGGCACATCTTATAAATAAAGGCATCACATCTACATCGAAGGATGTTATAATTCCATTATACTTAGCCCTCATCAGACCAATAACTGAGTACAATGCTCCCTTTTACATGTACCTCACCAGACATCTGCAACAATTGGAGAGATCACAGAGGTTTCTCACCAAAAAATTACAGGGTACACAAAACAAGTCTTACAAGGAAAGACTGGAAGCCCTGTCACTGTATTCTATCTTCTACAGGTTGCTAAGGCGTGACCTGTGTCTAGCTTACACTGTAGTCCATGACTGATGGGAAATGTTACACATTCATATATCAAACTGCAGGTAGGTCACTTGGTCGAGGGATGTTAACCTAGTTTCTGACATGAACAGGTCATGCTGAAGAGATAGATACATCTCCCAGAGACTGCCACTTCTCTGGAAAAAGCTTTCAATTCATGTGAAACAGACCCTGACCACCTTCGAACTCAACATAAATCAATGGATGGATGACCACAAATTCACTCTTGTCCCTCCTGAATAGAAGAAGTCAGTATTAAATACCACATACCCTTACCTATGTGATCTTCACTCACTTAACTACTGACAACTGGGGCAACTCAGGATAAATATGGCTAGGCTTGTAAGGGCTCTGGGCTCATTAGCCTAGTAACCTCCTATGAACCTATGAGGCTTATTGAGGGTCTACTGAACTTTGGCCTGTTTTTCTACTTTTTGTATTTATTATCCCTTGGCAATTCGAAGCTATTTTCAGTCTAAAGAACTTTGGTACCAAAACAACTCAGAAGCTTAATTACAATGCAGAGACAAATTATCTAGGTTTCAGTACAAGAATTTTAGATACATTTTTCCTGCAGTTTTATAAAATTATTTTGATAAGAAGGGTATTCCATTTTCAGAGGAGCAGCAGGAGAGTTTCAAGAGAGTGGGTGGAGTTAAGATGCTCTCTCAAATGTATGCAAGAATAATGTGCAGCACATCATTGTAAGAGACAAACAGTTGGGAATATTGGGAAAGAGATGAGGCAGAATATTGAATATTAATCCATGGCATATTTGCTCATTTAATATAGTGTAGTATAAATGACTTAGAAACAAGGTCATCTTGACAAAAATTTTCCTATGGACTTTTTCATCCCTGTATAAAATGAATCCATCAACCCATCCAGCTTGCAGGTATGGCTGTGACAGAATTAAGACATGAATCCATTAGTCCTTCCTGGAAACATTGATGGCATCAACCCAAGGATATGTTAGCAATAATGCATGGCAGAGTGTGTGTTATTCGGAAATTCTATGTCCATCCAGTGGTGTTGTGAGGTCCAACACCAGACGAGGGCCTGTCTACCCCTGGAAGAACAGCGTTCCCCCAATAACACCACACACACACACCCTGGAGGGCATTATTATCTATGAAGAATGGGATATCTATTAAATTGTTTTGTATTTTGTTATTATTATTATAGATTCAAACTTGCCATAGCACATGTAACTGTTGCTGTAGGAAGTATTTTACATCCATAATATAAGATATGTAAGTATTTAATGTTTACATACTCAAAAGATATACACACATATTTAGAAGTATATGTTCACACACATACACATAGAAACACACACACACACACACACACACACACACACACACACACACACACGCACACATGCACGAACGCACACACACACACACACACACACACACACACACACACACACACACACACACACACACACACACACACACAGTTACAGCCACTTTCAGTGAATTCACTTACTATGTTTCATTCTGACCAAATTACTAAAAAATAGAATACAAGTCATTGCAACTGTCATTGCCCCCATCACGCTTCTTTACTGTACACAATTTTACCACATAGTGCTGCTCTGTTCCATAGAATGGACAATTTACTATGCAATACATTTATTTATCTTGTGCCAAAGCCATGTTTGTAAGGGTCTGCTACAGATCGATCTTCCTTCCTTCTATAAAATAAAACTAAATCCTTTACTTTTTTGGGTGTGTAACCACTTAAATTTAAAGATTGATCCTAAAATATGCAATTGTTTACTAGGTCTCAACTGATTAATAAAGACTAATTGATATTAAAAAAAGCCTCGGACCCATGATTGTTCTCATTGCATGTCAAGCTCTACTTTTGAGTCTCTCTGTGAATACTTTGAAGGCACTGAAAACTAAGGTCAGCCAATAATGGGAGACAAAGTTTGACACTTCTAATTTTTAAGGGTATGCTGCTAAGACTGCCTGTTGCAGTCTGAAGATATTGTTGTCTCGCTCATTTATGCTCTCTCTCTCTCTCTCTCATACACACACACACACACACACACACACACACACACACACACACACACACACACACACACACACACACACACACACACACACACACACACACACACACACACACACACACATACATACCAACATGCACACACATAAACATTTATGCGCACACACACACACACACACACACACACACACACACACACACACACACACACACATTTTTTTTTTAGTTTGTTAACTCATTTTAATTTTCCGATCACTAAACAACATAGTAAGAGTAAAACCAAGATGGAAGTTTATTTTTTTTTAATGTCAAAGCTTCACTACAGCATAATATGCTGCTCTCAAGTGGCAGACTTGTTTCTCAGTGGGTATTACCTGTACATTAACACCCTGCTGAAGAATGCTTGCTTTCCAATTAGAGCACCGTTGTCCAGGTTACCCATTCTCTAAAATCAATTATATTCTTGGTTACAAAAAAAATTACCCTTGGAGGCAACTCTTATTGCTTGTACCCTCTGGGCTAAGGAACAACAACAGTTCTTTAATGTTGCATCTCTTACAATGAAAATATGCATATTGGAAATCAGGAACCTAAGGAACTTCCTGAAAAAAAAAAAGAAAAGTGGTGGATTCAAATTTTGGAAGCAATAAACCTTCAAAAAAACACCATAGGTGAAGTTAAAAGTGTCTTTTTTCTGGATATTCTGTTCTGCATTCTGAATTGCGTACTATCCTGCCTAATAGATTTGTGTAGGATGATTTCCTGGAAGCAAAGGAAAGGGAAAACTGCCATTAATAATGAATATGGTGAACTTATTTTGAGAAAGTGATTTGAAGCTCTTTCAAGGTTGGGAATCAGGACCTTTGGTTGTCTGAATTTGCAGATAACTGCAAAATGGACATGATTGTTAAATCTCCAATTAATCTATTTCAGGTCTGATCTGCTCTGTCCTTCTTGAGATGATAGGTACAGCATGCAGTTGTCCATCTGGCAACTATAAGGAGATGTACTCAGCTTGATTGATGGTAACTTTTCATGCCCTACATCAAGGCTAAAAAAATTCACTGGACATTTTACAGCTTCTACCTGTCTCAACAATTAAGGTCAGAGAAAACTATATTTTGTATGGGACGTTTGATTCTTGTAGAGACTAGGCTAATAGGATGAAATCAAATTAGATGAAATTATGAGTCATCCAAAAAAGTGATAGCAGAGGCTTTAATGGGTTCCCCTCCCATCAAACAGTGCAGCTACCTAGGAGTTAAGTCTATTGAGTAGGTGTACATACATCCTACATTGTACTGCATACCTAAATGGGGTTCACTGACCCATGAAGAAAAAAATTGTAATTGCTTAATTATCACATTTGTTTCTTTTTTTCAACTTGCACATTTATCCTAGGTGATTTTATACATTCACCCTAGACTAGTTCTTTGAGAGAGTGCAATATGCTTTCTTCTCCAGCAGACTTCACAGTTAGGCATAGAACATGATCAGGTATGGCTGTGTAACCACCTGGCTTGGATTGATGCAACATTTTGTTCATCTTCCCTAAGGAACGTTTCACTTTTTACTCATACACACGCACACTGTTTACCATAAATGGTCATGCTTAAGCATTGCAAAATATTCACACAGTTCCAAAATCTCTGCACTTTTCCAACATCTATCACAACCCAGGCTCCTTACACCTAGGCAGTAAAAAGGTTGGTGCAGAGTTACTAAGCATTGGACATTTGTTGTCATTTCCTGCCAGGACGTTTCAGATTTTAGAGAATAGTTGTTTTCACTTTGTTTGTTTGTTTGTTTGCTTGTTTTATTCATTCATTCACTTTCAGCAAATACCAAGGGAGAAAAACTCCAAATGATATACAAGATTTATAGACAGTAATCCACTTTATTGGCCTGAAATTGTCCATTAAAACAACTTCAAAATTGGAAGTTCTAGCTTGGCTGGAGTTTTCATTTAGTTTTTCTAATAGGTGAATGTAAGAAGGAATGAAGTGAGTGGGGAAGTTGGGGGAGGGGTAACAGTCAGTTATGTCAAGTGGGTGAGAGTGTAGAAAAGTCTTGTGAGAAAGAGATGAAACAGAAGTAGTTTAAGGGTAGGAAGAAGTGTATAATTATTGTTTATCTAGGGGTACTTATCCATGGTTAGTGAAGGGAGAAGCCAGAGATTCTGCAGGTGTGACTTAACTTCTTTTTAAAATGTTTGAGATGTTGCTTTATTTTTAGAGACAGAGGTATGGTGTTCCATGTTTTGGTGACATAGTTAGAGAATAGACCATCACCAGCTATTTTGTTGGATTTAGTGACATGAAGGAGCAGCATTTGGGTTGAACGAAGGGAGCAAATTAGTTAAGGCTGTGTAAATGGACCCAATGACACAAGTACAAAAATGAAGCAGTTGATCACATTATTGTTCACAATAGTAGTCACGATTTTAATTTTTTTAATTATAGCAAATTCACTGTTGACTATAAATGTGCAGAATTATTTGAGAAAGGCCTAACAGGTCTACCAATCAGGAGGGTGCATGTCAATGATATCCTGGTTGATTTGAAATGTTTTATCCGTAAACTTAATTTAAGCATGTATGTCACACTTAAGGAAAAGGTGAACATAGATACTTCTAAACAATGTTTAAAATCTAGTACCTTCAACCCCCCTTTACGTCCTATTAATTGCACTATTTGAAAAAGTATGCGAGTCAGATTTTGCATACCAAAAGGACGCACTACAGATATAATCTAACAATAAAAGACCAGATCTTATTGCAACAGATTAGCAACAGACAAGAGAGACTAATGAATCCTGATGAAGCCTGAAAAGGGGGTGGTTTGGTGGTTATGAACACCAATGATCATTTATTAATTTATTTATTATTTATTGACATTTGATTACCAGGAAAGTCTGAATGGGTAGAAGCCCATTTTCAGTAGAGGCCCAAGGAGAAAAGCTTTAAATTATTACAAAACATTTTAAGAGCAAGCATTTTACAATCTTGAAACAAAAACATCTGCAGTTTAAATAATAACAAATTAGACATAATGTATATACATTTGTTCAAAAGTTAAAAGTAATCGCTTAATATTTAGCGACATTTTAGACAGTTTGTAGGTAGAGAAATTAAAGGTAAGTTGGTGCAATACAAATAGGAACTGCAATATGAAGTGAGGGGAAAACAGGCATATTTAAATATAAACAGGTATATTTAAAGAGAAAGTCAGAGAAAAGAATTAGATAGCAGTAAGTAATTAAGTGAAGAAGGAAGAGTAAGGAGGTATAATGAGTGAAAAGGTACTTGTTCACATTTAAGGATATAGGTTATCATGGTTTTGAGGAAGAACAGACAGATTTTAGCTAGAAAGTCTTTCAGAGTAGATTTGAAAGATG
Organism: Protopterus annectens; assembly: GCF_019279795.1. NCBI lineage: Eukaryota > Metazoa > Chordata > Ceratodontiformes > Protopteridae > Protopterus > Protopterus annectens. The sequence goes on along the minus strand of NC_056734.1, from coordinate 955,854,747 downwards.
GAAGGGTGGGTATAGACCTGATGGATATAGGTAAGGAGTTCTGGGCCTTAACATCCTTGTACAATTGTAGACATTGCCCAGCAGATTTGCTAGGTTTATAGACAGGAGTTTTTGGTCACTGGAATACAATGACCTGGGAACATAGCTGTGTTGAATGTTTTCTAGTGCTAGACAGGCAGAATGGCACTGGATAATTTTATGGGTGGTAAGAAGTTTTGTATGTGTTGGTTGATGTGGCAGTTCTAACCAATTTATGCTTTCCAGTGCTATACAGTGGTGGATTCTGAAAGGGCTATGTGCTGCAAATTTAGCAACTTTCTTACAGCATTGTTAAAGTTTCAATTTTTGTGTAGCCTAGAGGCTAGTAAGGATGGGAGCACCATAAAAATGTGGGGAATAGATATGTAGTGGCAAGTATAGTTTTAGTTGCATCTGTGAGAAAGTTTTGGTTCTGTAAATCATCCCTAGCTTTTGATGATTTTTTTCTTATGCAATTTTGTATATGCAGATTGATTGTAAGATTATCATCCACTATCACCCCTAATAGTTTGCTATTGACTTCAACTGATCCAATGACGTCAACTGATACCGACTGGACAGGTAGCTTTTGAACCACAGAGGGTAGGCTGAGAGAGAGAGAGACCTAGTGAGGACATTTGAAGTAGAAGTTTGCTGTGTCAAACTCTGTCTATGGCTTCACACAAGTCTAGAAATAAGGAAGAGACTAGTTTGCCATTATGTCTAGCTTTGTTGACAGTATCTGTATAGGTTATAAAGGCAGTGCTGATACTATGGGAAGCATGGAAGCCACGTTGTGTAGGATATAGTAGTTTTTTCCTACAGGAGATAGTCTAGCAATCTTTTTAAATACATTTTTCAAGTATTTTGCCAAGGGGAGATAAGATTGCTATAGGTCTAAAGTTATTCATGTCTGAAGAATTTCCTCCTTTGTGCAGAGGGAAAATGCATGACTTTTTCTCATAGAGATGGAATGTGGGACTCCTGGATTGACCTGCTTATAAGGCTTGAGACAGGATAAGCAATGATATTGGCTGTTATTTTTAGGTACTCACTTGGAAGGTTATCAGCTGAAGAAGAGCACATTTTAAGCTTGTTTAAGAGTAGTTTCATATAGGATGGGGCACATGTTTGAAGGTGAAAGTGGATGTGGTGATATATGGCTGTTGGGCAGGGTTGGGATTAGATGCTGAGGAATCCTTGGTTAGAGATGCTATATTATCTATAAAATAACAGTTGAATTGTTTTGCAGTTTTGAGTGGTGAGTTATCAGGAGTGGGGTTTGGGTTGAATTTTTGGCTGGGATGATTTTTGGGTTGTGTTTATTATTATTTTGAAAGTAATTATAGTATTGTTTTTTTTTTGTCTTCAATGATTTGCTTTTTAGTACGATTGTCAAGCATCCTGAAGTTTTCAAGATATTGAGGTGTTTTATATTTTTGTCATTGTTTCCATGCCTTTTCTACTCTTTTTGAATAGGCAAATTGCATTTTTTGTTTTCAGTGTCTTCCCTCTAGGAGGTGCAAGGCTATTTAGGATATTTTAAAAAGTTGTATTGAATTCAATTACAGAATCATCTAAAGGAAAGATTTTTAGGAAGTTCCATTTAATAGATGATAGTGTAGTAATGAATATTGCTGGGTTAAACTTGAAAAGGTTATGTGTAGTTTTTATAGATATGCTGTTTAACCAGATGTGTGAGATGTCTAGTCATATAGATTGGGAGATGATCCCTGAGAGAGTCTGACATTGTACCTGTGGTGTATTTGCTAGGGTCTGATACTAGGATCCAGTCTAATAGAGAATTTGATGTCTTGCTATAATGTGTGAGGCTATTAATTAGTTGTGTGAAACCATATAAGTTCATGCTAGATGTTGGGGAGTTAGAGTTTATGCCCAACAAATTGACATTTTCATGCGGAAATGTTAAGGATATCCAACGTAAGACAGTTATATATATATATATTAGTTTATAATTGTTTATTTTGAGGAAAGCAATAAGAAGCTCTGCTGAGCTAAATGTTGGTGTTGGTTTGCTTTAAGGGAAAATGTGGTAGGTACTGGGAAATATTAAAGCAATACCACCACCTTTCCTTTTTATATGGTCATTACAGATGATATTATAACCTGGAGGTATAACTTCGGACTTGTTTAGGCTGGGTTTCAGCCAAGTTTCAGTTACAGTGAGATCATTAGGTTTATGTTGGGTAATCCAGGCATGTACTTCAGCAGTTTTATTTCTTAGACGTCTAACATTTATTGCAGCAAGCATTAGATCACAAGGGTTGGGGATTGGCAGGTGCTGGGTTGCAGAAGTATGTGTAACAGAATTATCTTTGTGTTCATTGTGCTAGGTGGGGCCAGGATTAGGGTGAATATCTCCTCCTAGAACAATTTAGTACATTGGGGAATAATGTGTACTTGTTTTTGGAGAGGATTCTTGCACTTAATTTTCTTTTGGTGTGAACTGAATTGTAATTAATTAGCCTATATTTGGAATAAAGGTGAGGGATAATATTAAATAGGTTTGGTGCAATATGTGGAGAGTGTAAAGAGGAAATAGGTGGAAAGGTGGGTGGGGCAGAATTGGAGAGATATTGTGATATATTATTGAGTCATGGTAGGATGATAGATGGCACAGTAGGAGAAGAATAGAGGATAAGCTGACGATTAGCACAATTAAGTGAAGGAACTTGTATTTTATAAATGTCATGCTATGTTAACAAAATGTTTCATATGTTGGGGACACCTATGATGAGGTGTCCATCAACCAGAGGAACATTTCTTATCATAGAATAGATGTGATGCTAAATGTTTTTTTTTTTTTTTTTTTTTTTTTTACTCAAGATCATATTTTCCAAAAAGAATTTGATTTCTTAAAGGTAATCGGTCTAAAAACTCTGACTACCTTTGGATTTCCCAAGGTGCAGAAGGATATTTTTGACCCACCATTGTGGTTAATTGCTGATGCTAAATTTTCTCAAATCTTTGCTATAGCTCAATTTATTCACCAGGAATTAAAAGAGGTGCGTACTGATATACCATCCCTAGATAGGGATTCATGGGACTTCCTTAGAAGAGGTTCTGAAGAAGTGAGGGTATTATATTTGCTACCATCAACACCATCAACATTGAAGACCTTTTTGCTCTTATCCCACACAATATAGGCCTTGAGTGGTTTTATGATTACCTGTGTAGGGACAGTAGTTTTGACCATAAAAAAGATCAAGTTACTGAGGGTCTTGATGGAACTTGTCTTAAACAACTACTTTATATTTTTTGAGGGGCAATGTTTTTGACAACATACAGCAGTGGCCATGGGTGCCACCTGTGTCCTGATATTCACTAATCTTGTCATGACTGAATGGGAACTGATCCCACTTTTGCGATCTGTGGTCATTGTATAGCCAAATGGATGACATTATCATTTTTTGGACTGGTAACCTGGAGGAGCTCAATAATTTTTTACTACCTTAATGATACCACAGAATTTCTTAAGTTTACTACAGACTATTCATGTAATTACATCAATTTGTTAGATTTAAACATTTCTAAAAATAGGATCAAGCACTCTTTTGAATCTAATATTTTTAAGAAGCCAACTTATTCAAATTCATTTTTATATTTTACTCATTGGCACCTGCTACATCAGAAAAAAGCTTTAGTTAAGGGATAAATGGTCAGATTATTATGTATGATTTCACAATATGAGATTTTTGTGCAAGGAAAAGTGATAAACTTAAGACCATGTTTGAGATACGATGTATTCCATACAACTTTACCAACGCCATCATGAATGAAGTTGCATCTAAATATGAACAGTTTATTTTTGCCCTCCTGAATGGGAAAGTTCTCTCCACTAACAGGGACAATGTCCAACCAAAAGTTGAAGGTAATTTTGGGAAGGCATTGGTTTTAACCTATAACCTTGACTATTTTGATGTCAAACCAGTGATACCTAGAAATTGGAATTCTTAATGGCTGGAGATCTGTTTATGGTTTTGGGCACCATACCACATTTTATCTACAAAAAGGATGTGTGTTTTAAATCCTTTATTGAAAGAATGGGGCATAACACACCCAGGTACCATATGAAAAAATGTAGTCACTGTAATCAATATAACTTTATTTTGGAAGGGTCCACATTTTCTGTTGTTGGTTATGGTGAGGTTTTCCTGACATAAAGTTGTTAAGGTTGATTATGTGGCACAGTGTCAGAAATTCCCCACTTTCTATGTTGGGAAAACTGAAAAGTCATTGAGAACAAGAAATTACCAGCATACTGTTAACATCAACAAAAAAGATTAGCATAATGCATGTTTTAAACATATTAAGTCCAATAATACTAATGGTTTTACATTTTATGTCATTGATGAAATAGGATGTGAGGGTCGTGTGATAGCCTGGAAAGATTATTGGAACTTAAACAGTTAAGATGGCAACTTAAGTTTGATTCTACCAGTGGTTTGGGGTTAGACAATATGGTTTCCATCAGCAATATATTGTGATTGAAAGCCTCGTTGTATATGTGATGGTAGAGTTTCCATAGTGGTTGATACTGTTATGGATTTTACTTGTGAGTTAATGAGTTTATAGTCCGACAATTTTATATAATCCAACTAACTCATTTGTGGGTATGATATATGTGTCATTTATTTTATTATTTACCCAATGTCTATGTATTTGTAGTATTTACATCAGTTACTATATCTTTAAAAATAAGGACTTTTTATCTTGTTACATGCTTACTCAGTTTGTTTAATTGATGACTTATGAGCTTAAAACCTGGTGGGATGGGTTTTGAGTACAAAAGACTGATGTGATTCATGCTGACTGTATTCTTTACAGGACAAAAGCACTTAATGTATTTAAATAAACAAGGAGTTTAAGGTGCAGATCTGGTATTTCTTTAGTAGATGCTTGGTTTAATTTATGGCTTTTTTTGTCTCCAAGTTGCTGAAAATAAGGGCTGAATACAGATGTGTTGGCAGTAGTAGAGTAGAGGAAAAGCTTTATTTCTAGCTTGGTCAGTGACATCCTTAATCAAGCACCACATCCTATATAGGGAATCCAATTTATGGAAAGTTTTCTGTACTGTATGTTGGATGTGGTAGACAAATTTTAAGACATGGTCAGTTTAGATGCCAATCTCTTTAGTATGTGGGACAATTTCAATTTTAGTGTTATTTCCTGAGAGAATATTATAGAAGGGTGTCTGTGCTGAGATGTGCCTTTGGTTAAAGAGAATAAGGTTGCTTTTTGAATGTTAAGAAAACGTTGAGTCAGTTAGCCAGGTTTCAAGGGATGAGAAGGATTCTTGAGTGATTTGCTCTAGACTGGTTTGGGGTACTGGATGTGAAGTGGAGCCATCAACATAATAAAATATTATGGCTGATTTGGAGGCATCTAAGACATTATTAAAAAGGATGTTGAAAAGAATGGTACCAATTAAAAAAAATAAAGAATGGACTCTTGGAAGATGCCTGTGGAGACTGGGAGAAATGGGAAGAGTCTTTGTGCCATTTTACAGCCTGTGCTCTGTTAACAAAACAGCTGTTAAACCATGTGGTAGAGATTTCATCAACTCTTAGACATGAGAGTTTTTGTGGGAGGATGGAGTATGAGACTCTGTGGAAGGTTTAGGAAAGTTCTAGAAAAAGAGCAGATACTAGCCTTCTTTCATTCCTGTGGGTATTAACATATTAGTGATATGAAGAAGATCTGTAGTGGTGCTATGATGGGGTGAAAGCTGTGTTGAGACTGATGAGATATTGAGGAAGTTGGGATTAAATGTATTTTTCAAAAATGTTAGATAATGGGGCAGAATAGCAATATGTCAGTAGTTACTGTGTTTGTTGTTATTCTCCTTTGTATAGTGATATGTTATGAATTCTTCCCATTGTGTTGGGCCATATGCTTTTGTGACAGAGTGGTTTATGGGTATGGAAATTGGATAGGCTATAGCCTTGACAGTGATTACTTTTTATATTCAGTGGGGAGATTGTCTGGTGCTTGGGTGGTATGTTTTAGTTTTAAGAGAAGTTTTTTAATGGCCGAGGTGGGAAATGGTTGCATTGAGAAGGGGGCGGAATCATAGGTGCTGCCGGGGATGTATTGGCTGGTGGGAGGGGTGTAGTGTTTGGTTAAGGATGATACTGAGTTAATGAAGTGCTTGTTAAAGAGAATGACAGTATTTTCTGTCTTGTTGGGCAGTGTGGGTTTGGGTTGAGTGGCATTGCTTGGTTTGAAGATTTTTTTTAAAAAGTGACCAGAATGCCTTTGGGTTGTGAAGGGTTTTGGTCTGAGGGTTTTTTATATAATTTAATTTGGTATTAGAGTAAATTTTGGCTATAGATGATTGCCATTGTTGAAGTAGCATCTCAAACCCATGTGCAAAAATGGCAAAAGGGAGTTGTGCATGAATGGATGGATGGATTTGGCATGATTTCAGAGTCGCCAAAACATTTTTCATTCGTCCTATCACGTCCTCTACTTTCTACTCCTCTTCCCTCTATATTCCTCTCTCACCTTTTTTTCTATCTTCTCTTAATGGTATCCTTTCCTAGAACTATTCAAACTCACCTCTTCTAGTGTCATCAAACCTCTCTATATAATGATATGCCGCAATCTCTGTAGTATAAGCCATCTCAGTCATTATGGCTACATCTTACCCATAAAGCTTTGTTAAGCATAATACCATTTTCTATCCATGTTTTAACTTTGTAAACTGATTATTGAACAAAATGTTGCATATTCTTGTTTCAATACATATGTATATGTTTGTTAGCATATCGTTGTATATATAAATATATTTTGCTCATTTCGTAAGTAAGCTTTTTCATCAGGCTGTACCTGCAAATGGTCCACTGAGATACCTGCAAATAGTCCATTGAGATCAGTGCACTACCCTGTTAACATAAATAAATAAATAAATAAATACAATTTGTAGGTTCTTTTGTGTTTCATTCTTGATACAAGAATTCCAGGCCTTGTCTCTAAGTTTCATTAGATGTTTTGTGGTTCTGATCAGCCAAGTGACTGGTATGGCATTTTCATGTTTTGTTTGGAGGGGGCTAACCTGTTTAGAACATTAAGGAAGTTTCTGGAAATTCTGTAACAGCATCATCTAAGTACCATCTGTGAAGATTTTCCTTATGACATAACTGAATACAATACTACATCATGTCTGAAACCCTGTTTGTTATGGGATACTGTAAAAATATGTCTAGCAACAAAGTAAAGAGAATATATCGTTTGAAAATGGAAGGTGCAAATGTCATACTTAAGGTACTAACAAGAACAGTTCAGTCACACAGAAAGTCAACAAGCTGAACAGACCAATGACTTAAAAAATTATCATATCCCAGGACAAAAAGAAAATGCAGGACACATTAGAAAAGCTGACTTTTCCTGTGAGTTTTAAAATGACATACTTAAAGGATGTTCCAAACAAAATTGTGCATATCAGAGTAATAGAACTGCTAACTTTACTTTGAGGAATTCTACAGGACTTCAGTGTTTCCTTAAGGTATCCTTTGCAGGAATAACATTTTAGGAGGCAATTTAGACGGATCCCAGACTTTATTTATTGATGGAACTAAACTTCTACAAATAATATAGCAACAAATGCAATAAATGATATAAGCAATTTATCAGAACTACAGAAGACCTTGAAGGAAGCCCTTCTAGGGAAGATTCTGTGGATAAAATGACAATATCTTGGAATTGCCCAGTCTAAACCACACAGAAAGTGAGCTATATTTAAATTTGTATTAGACCTTCTTGGCCTTTGACACCCACCTTGTACTTCTGGCTAAATCTCAACACAGTCACTGTATGAAGACTTTTTGAGCTTCTCATTGTTAATCATATCTGCAAATGATATATTTGTTAACCCATCCTATTCAGGAAGTTCCAGTTGTTTTTTTTTTTTTTGTTTGTTTTTTTTTGTCAGCCAATCTGGTTTGGGCTTCCCTTGGAGAATAAAATCAATTAAGCTACAGCTAACCCCCAGCCCCTAACTGGCCTCAAAAAGGACTGTTTTTTCCTTGGCATGGAAACCATTATATATTCTCCAGGATCAAGTCCTGCTTCAGATTCCTAGTAACAGCTGGCAAATCTTTCCATAAGCCATTCAACTGTTGCAAACATTTTTCAGTTTGGACATTTCTGCTCCAAACATTCACCCAAAAAGTACAGGCCCTCTAAATAACACTTCTGCCTGTAGTTTATTATCTAACACAAACAATACTCTCTTTTCTTCTTAAAACTGATTACATAAGCTTAGCAAACACCACTAACCTCACCATGGTAAAAGCTTTTGACACAATTCTCCACTCAAGCATAGTAGAAAAAGCTAATAAACTGGGAATAAACCGCTTATGTCACCTGCTGGATTGTCAACTGGCTCACAGATAGGACTCAGATAATCAAAATAGTGGAAGTTACCTCCACAAACAGAAGAGTCACCAGTGAAGTCCCCCAGAATTCTGTGCTGGGACCTCCCCTGCTTGGCATCTACTTTTCTGAAGTAAAAGCTTATACCGCCGGACTCTTGCTGACTAAGTTTGCAGATGATGCAAGCTAGGACCAGTCATTAAATCCCCAAAAGACTTAGCCATCCTGCAGAAAGGTTTATCTCAAATAAATAACTGATGCCAACATCATGGACTGAAATGAAATGCCAAAAAATTCATTATTGAATTCCATGTGAAGTCATCCATGCCAGGAACTACTACATTGATAGTACGCCCCCAAGTGTTGTCCCAGTTGTTTGGGATTTGGGAACGTATGTGGATAGTGATCTAACTTTTGATCAATATGTGTCTATTATAAGAAAGTCCTCATATAATTCACAGCTTAAAAACAAAGGGATTGTGTCTAGATTTAGGGATGTCATTGCCCCCCCTTTACTCTGCATTTGTTAGGCCAGTTATTGAATATAATGCCCTTGTCTGACTTGTATCTGTCCAGACAGATGCAACAAATGGAACTCCCACAGAGATGCCTTAAAAGGATAAAACACCTAAACAATATATCCTATATGGACTGACTCACAGCCCTGTCACTATACTCAGTATATCCTACAGACTGCTAAGAGGTGACCTGTGTCTGGTGTTCAAGGCATCCTCTGACCCATTACTGATGGATTTACTGCACATCAGCAAGCCAAATGGCATAAGAAATTCTGAGTTTAGGAATCTGAACCTCTACTGCAACATCAACAGCAGTTTGGAGGAACAGGCATATCTCTCAGAAGATACCGCTGCTCTGGGACTCTCCATTTACATAAAACAAAGTTCATCCTAGCCCATATTCAAGCACAACTTAGATCTATGGATGGGAAACAGAAACTTTACCCTGGGACTGCCCCCTGTACTGATGCAGCTTCTAAATGGTTATCACAAGCTTGGGTCCCCTCAAATTATCTATGGTACGGTTCTAATTGTTCTCATTAGAGGTAATATATAATTATTGACCATGGCATGGGTAACTGTAATCTGTAAGCAAATGGGATAGGTTATTTCAAGCACAAAAAAGTTAAGTGGATAAGCTTAAAAATGGCACATAAGGGCAGCTAACCTAGTACTTACCTATGAACATATGAACCTAACTGGGCAACATATACATCAGAAACCTAGGCTGTTTGTAGCATTTGCAAACATCTTCCCTCTGAAGCACCAGTTGGTTTGCCTGTACCTGACTTTTCAGAACATTGATTAGCAGCTCAGTTCAGAATAGTGGCAATGAGCAAACATGAAATATGTATCAAACAGCAAAACAGCCATAGGCATGGGATAGAGCTCATTCAACCCTTTGACTGGATTTTAACCCTAAGTGGGGACCAGCTTTGAAAGGAGTGGTACTGGCAAACATTAATAATGCATCACACTGTTTCTGACAGGTGGAGACCAGGGCACATTTATTACATCCCTTTGCATAGATTTTGCACCAAAGTAGTGACCTTCTCATACTTTGTTTCTTTCCACTTGGGCAACACTTCAGAATCAATAATATTTCTTATTTATTTATTTTACATTTGTTAACCAGGGGTGTCTGACTCAGCCGAAAAGGCCCTTTTTCAGCAGAGGCCCGGGGAGAAAAGCTCCACATAGAAAAATTACAGATACATTTAGACATGATCAGTATACACACAAATTACAAAAGATGTGTTTTTACAGTGGTATGCAGCACATCAACAGTTGCAGTGGGGAGAACAAACAAAAAAATATTTAAAAATAAAGGTACTTAATAGATTTGGGGTGTACAGCTGAAATTTGGAACATTAGAATACATACATAGTACATAGGTACAGTACATACAATAAATATATAACTTAATGGCACTGCAGAAATGGGTGCCTTATATTTTCCCTCCCTGTTAATGATGAGTTTTATATCTATAGTTTGGGCCCAAGATTATCATATCTGAGTTAATAAAGTTCTAAAGTTCTGTAGCCAAGTATATGTAAAACCAAGGATATACAAAATACATACCTCCAATACATAAATCTCCAGGTTTAAGGTTTACCCACAGCAATCCAGCACCTATGAAAAGGTAAATGGGAAACATAATATTATGGACTTTTATAGAATTCCAGGAATGTTAAGGCCAATATGAAGACTATTATTTGAAAAACGGGCTCCAGTTGTTTCTTCCTAATCTGTATACTGTCTACTGGCAAAACTAAGTCCAAACACTACACATAGAAGTTGCCAGTACAAGAGTTGCAAACTCTCTAAGCCCCTTGCAAAGCCACCAGTTCAAGAGAATCATAGTTCTGTGGTTTGACTGTTTGATGGTATTTTTTTTACATTACAGTAAAATTGGTTTAAATGTTACCACAGTTAGATCCAAGTTGTTAGGTATGCACGGAGAGACAATGGGACACTTTAGATCACATAGTTTTTCATAATAAAGTGTTATCTATATACATTAGACCTTTCACTACAAGCCTTTACTACCACAACACTAGGGAGTCTGTCTAAACAGACATTCCAGTTATTTTTTATTTACTTACTTTGATGGCAACAAAATTATTAACTATGAATTAGAAATCTAGGCTGTTGATATTATTGATATCATTTTTGCCAATGCTTCACTTTTTCTTTCTAACCTACCATCATAGTAATGCTCTATGGTAATAAAAAGTGAAGTGACAGATTGTGATAACTTTTACAGGGGGACCGTGCCATCCTGTTTTCTCAATGTGAAGTCTCTGCCCTCATACCCCCACTCTCTAAATATCATATCCCTGAGGTCATACTTAATGCCATTATTTGCTAGCCCACTAATGGCCCACCTTATTTACTGTCACTCCCCCTCTGAGAAAAATCATGACTATCCCCAGTGCAGAAGAGAGAATTTTGTGCATGTTCATCTAACTTTTTACTTGCACATGCCTTGGTAAGCGCACAGGGAAATGTGCAAAACTGCAAATTGGAAATGTCACTTACTTGCATGGAATAAGTAGTTCCTCAGGCAATCCTGTCTCCTTTGACAGCAGATGCCTCCTTCCAAGTCTCTAACCTTTAATAGAGATTCACAGACTGGATGTCCACCCAGAGACTTCCTCTTACCTACTATCCATCCCCAGCAGAGGATATCAGCAGGCAAGCCTTTACTGTTCTATCCATCCAAGGCAAGCCCTCTGATGCCCAGAATGCTCTATGAACTTGAGTCGCTGGTCACATAAGCAGTTGCTTCTCCAGTGCTCCACTGAATCACCCTTACCACCGCCTTTCTTCTTCATTATATAAACATACTTATATGGCATATTTCTGTTAATTTTGCCATTATGCTTGCATTTGATTGCAAAAAGTACTTGCTTTTCCACTCAATAACAAAATATGCATTTTAAACAATAAGCTCCAGTGTTTGTACCCTCAGAATTTAATTGGTGTTTTATCTAGTAGGAACAGTATGCCAAGAGTGTTTTGGAGGTGAAGAGAGTGTCTGATAGAGTGATGTTTATGAAGCTTGATATTGATGGTGTAATGATGAATGTTGTTAGTGCATATACTCCACAAGTTGGGTGTGCGATGGATGAGAAAGAAAAATTTTGGAGTGAGTTGGATGAAATGGTGGTGAGTGTACCCAAGGGTGAGAGACTAGTGATTGGAGTGGACCTCAGTGGGCATGTTGGTGAAGTGAACAGAGGGGATGAGGAAGTGATGGGTAGGTATGGTGTTAAGGAGAGGAATGCAGAAGGTCAGATGATTGTGGATTTTGTGAAAAGGATGGACATGGCTGTGGTGAATACGTATTTTAAGAAGAGGGAGGAGCATAGGGTGACTTACAAGAGTGGAGGAAGATGCACACAGGTAGATTATATCCTATGTAGAAGGGCTAGTCTGAAGGAGATTGGAGACTGTAAAGTGGTGACAGGAGAAAGTGTAGTTAAGCAGCATAGAATGATGGTCTGTAGGATGACGTTGGTGATCAAGAAGGGGAGTGTGAAAACAGTGCCAAGGATTAAATGGTGGAAGTTAGAAAAGGGTGATTTTGAGGTGGAGTTCAGGGAAGAGTTAAGACAGGCACTGGGAGGCAGTGAAGTGTTACTGAATAGCTGGGTAACTACAGCAGAGCTAGTAAGGGAGACTGCTACAAAGGTGCTTGGTGTGACATCTGGACAGAGGAAGGAGGACAAGGAGAACTGGTGGCGGAGTGAAGAAGTACAGGAGGGTATACAGAGAAAGAGTTTGGCGAAGAAGAAGTGGGATTGTCAAAGAGATGAAGAAAGTAGACATGAGTATAAGGAGATGGCAAAGAGAGAGGTGGTGAAGGTTAAGGATAAGGCATATAGAGAGTTGTATGAGAGATTGGACACTAAAGAGGGAGAAAAGGACCTGTACCGATTGGCTAGACAGAGGGACAGAGCTGAGAAAGATGTGCAGAAGGTAAGGGTGATAAAGGATAGTGAGGGAAACTTTCTCACAAGTGAGGTGTGTGTGTTGAGTAGATGGAAAGAGTACTTTGAAGGGCTGATGAATGAAGAGAATGAGAGAGGGAGAAGGTCGGATGATGTGGGGATAGTGAATCAGGAAGTGAAACAGATTAGCAAGGAGGAAGTAAGGACCGCTATGAAGAGGATGAAGAATGGAAAGGCTGTTGGCCCAGATGACATACCAGTGTAAGCATGGAGGTGTTTAGGTGAAATGGCAGTGGAATTTTTAACCAGATTGTTTAATGAAATTTTAGAAAGTCAGGGGATGCCTGAGGAGTGGAGAAAAAGTGTTTTGGGTACCTGTCTTTACGAACAAGGGTGATGTGCAGAGCTGCAGTAATCACAGAGGGATAAAACTGATCAGTCACATCTTGAAGTTATGGGAAAGAGTAGTGGAAGTTAGGTTAAGAAGGGAGGTGATGATTAGTGATCAGCAGTATGGTTTCATGCCAGGAAAGAGCACAAAGGATGCAATATTTGCTCTGAGAGTGTTGTTGGGGAAATACAGAGAAGGTCAGAAGGAGTTGCATTGTGTCTTTGTGGACTTAGAGAAAGCATATGACAGGGTGCCTAGAGAGGAGTTGTGGTATTGTATGAGGAAGTCAGGAGTGGCAGACAAGTATGTAAGAGTGGTACAGGATATGTACAAGGGTAGTGTGACATTGGTGAGGACTGCGGTGGGAGTGACAGATACGTTTAAGGTGGAGGTGGGAATACATCAAGGATCAGCTCTGAGCCCTTTCTTATTTGCAGTGGTGATGGACAGGTTGACAGATGAGATCTGACAGGAGGACCTGTGGACTATGATGCTTGCAGATGACATTGTGATATGTAGTGAGAGTAGGGACCAGGTTGAGGAGACCCTGGAGAGGTGGAGATATGCTTTAGAGAGGAGAGGAATGAAGGTCAGCAGGGCTAAAACATAATATATGTGTGTAAATGTGAGGGAGGGTAGAGGAATGGTGAGGATGCAGGGAGAAGAGTTGGTAAAGGTGGATGAGTTTAAGTACTTGGGATCAACAGATTAGCAAGGAGAAAGTAAGGACCGCTATGAAGAGGATGAAGAATGGAAAGCCTGTTGGCCCAGATGACATACCAGTGGAAGCATGGAGGTGCTTAGGTGAAATGGCAGTGGAATTTTTAACCAGATTGTTTAATGAAATTTTGGAAAGTCAGAGGATGCCTGAGGAGTGGAGAAAAAGTGTTCTGGGTACCTATCTTTAAGAATAAGGGTGATGTGCAGAGCTGCAGTAATCACAGAGGGATAAAACTGATCAGTCACATCTTGAAGTTATGGGAAAGAGTAGTGGAAGTTAGGTTAAGAAGGGAGGTGATGATTGGTGATCAGCAGTATGGTTTCATGCCAGGAAAGAGCACTACAGATGTAATATTTGCTCTGATAGTGTTGTTGGAGAAATACAGAGAAGGTCAGAAGGAGTTGCTAATTGTGTCTTTGTGGAGAAAGCATATGACGTGGTGCCTAGAGAGGAATTGTGGTACTGTATGAGGAAGCCGGGAGTGGCAGACAAATATGTAAGAGTGGTACAGGATATGTATGAGGGTAGTGTGACATTGGTGAGGACTGCGGTGGGAGTGACAGATACGTTTAAGGTGGAGGTGGGATTACATCAAGGATCAGCTCTGAACCCTTTCTTATTTGCAGTGGTGATGGACAGGTTGACAGATGAGATCCGACAGGAGGCCCCGTGGACTATGATGTTTGCAGATGACATTGTGATATGTAGTGAGAGTAAGGACCAGGTTGAGGAGACCCTGGAGAGGTGGAGATATGCTTTAGAGAGGAGAGGAATGAAGGTCAGCAGGGCTAAAACAGAATATATGTGTGTAAATGTGAGGGAGGGTAGAGGAATTGTGAGGATGCAGGGAGTAGAGTTGGTAAAGGTGGATGAGTTTAAGTACTTAAGATTAACAGTTCATAGTAATGGTGTGTGTGGAAGAGAGGTGAAGAAGAGAGTACAGGCAGGGTGGAATGGGTGGATAAGAGTGTCAGGAGTGATTTGTGAGAGATGGGTACCAGTAAGAGTGAAAGGGAAGGTCTACAAGAGGGTAGGGAGACCAGCTATGTTATATGGGTTGGAGACGGTGGCAATGACGAAAAGGCAGGAGTCAGAGCTGGATGTGGCAGAGTTAAAGATGTTAAGATTTGCTCTGGGTGTGACTAGAATGGACAGGATTAGGAATCAGTATATTAGAGGGTCAGCTCAGGTTGGACAGTTTGGAGACAAAGCAAGAGAGGTGAGATTGCGTTGATTTGGACATGTGCTGAGGAGGGATGCTGGGTATATTGGGAAAAGGATGCTAAGGATGGAGCTGCCAGGTAAGAGGAAAAGAGGAAGGCCTAAAATAAGGTTTATGGGTGTGGTGAGAGAGGACATGCAGGCAGTTGGTGTGAAAGAGCATGATGCAGAGGACAGGAAGAAATGGAAACAGATGATCTGCTGTGGCGACCCCTAACGGGAACAGCTGAAAGAAGATGATCTAGTCTGAGTCTACTGATACAGAGTTTTGTAGTTTTTTTGTAATATTAGTTGGATGATTCCATTTTGTGCATAGCCTTTTAGTAGAATGGTTTGTAAAGCAAACAAAACCATTCAGTTGAAGGTCTGAGTCAGGTTACTTAATTGCACTACAGCAGTCCATTTCCCGAAGAGTGGCTTAATTGTACCAGAACAATACATTTTACAAAAAGCTGCAGAATGGCATTTTCTAAGCCATTTCTCATAAGCCTTTTTTCTTATTGAAACAAGATGGGAAATATAGAATCTGTAAAAACTGTATCACTTCCTGTACATTAAGAGCAATTAAACATGCCAAAGTTAAAGCCATTGTTGCCATTTCCAAACAAGACCTAGTAGATGAAAACAAAGCTTATTAAACATTATTTTGTATACACCCATAAACCTTTTTCACATTTTTATGCATGGGGTTGGGGTGTCACATCAGTAGCAACTATTATCTAGATCCAATGTTCATACTACTTGGTTGACCTCAAAGTTGTTATATAAACATAGTAGGGGTGTGGGGCTGCATGAGTGCTTACACTTGCAAATAAATTATTATTTTTTTTAATCTGTAGACTCAATCTTTTTTCACTAAGTGCTTAAACTTTCAAAGTTCAGACACTTGACATAGACTCATATACAGTAAATATAAAATGTGTGCATACCCCTGTTAAAATGCCAGGTTTTGTGATATAAAAACCGAGACCACAATAAATCATTTCAAAACATTTCCCACCTTTAATGTGACCTATAACCTGTACAATTTAATTGAAAAACAAATCTGTTAGGGGAAAATATAAAAAAAATGTACAATAAGCTGGTTGCATAAGTGTGCACACTCTTAAACTAATACTTTGTTGAAGCACCTTTTGATCTAATTACAACATTCAGTCTTCTTGGGTAGGAGTCTATCAGCATGACATATCTTGACTTGGCAATATTTAACCACTCTTCCTTGCAAAAACACTCCAAATCTGTCAGATTGCATGGGCATCTCTTGTGCACAGCCCTCTTCAGTTCACCCCACAGATTTTCTATTAGATTTAGGTCTGGGCTCTGGCTGGGCCATTCCAAAACTTTAATTTTCTTCTGGTGAAGCCATTCTTTTGTTGATTTGGATGTATGCTTGGAGTCATTGTCGTATTGAAAGGTTTCTAGCAGACCCCTGAAAGTTTTAGGTCAAAAGTGACTGGTATTTGGAACTGTTCATAATTTCCTCCACCTTGACAAAAGCACCATTTCCAGCTGAAGAAAAGCAACCCCAAAGCATGATACTGACACCACCATGCTTCACTGTGTTCTTTTGCTGATGCAAAATGTTGTTTTTGGGCCAAATGTACCTTTTGGAATTGTGGCCAAAAAGTTCAACCTTGGTCTCATCAGACCATAACACATTTTCCCACATGCTTTTGGAAGACTTGCTGTATTATTTTGCAAATTTTAGCCAGGCCTGGATGTTTTTCTGTGTAAAAAAAAAAAGCTTCCATCTTGCAACCCTACCCCATAGCCCAGACATATGGAGACTATGGGAGATTGTTGTCTCATGTAGTACACAACCAGTACTTGCCAGAAATTCCTGCAGCTCCTTCAGTGTTGCTGTATGTCTCTTGGCAGCCTCTCTGATCAGTTTTCGTCTTGTCTTTTCATCAATTTTGGGGGGACGTCCAGTTCTTTGCAGTGTCACTGTTCTCCCATATTTTCTCCACTATTTTATGACTGTCTTCACTGTGTTCCATGGTATATCCAATACTGCGGAAATGTTTTTGTACACTTCTCCTGACTGATACCTTTCAACAATGAGATCCCTTTGATGCTTTGTAAGCTTTCTGTGAACCATAGCTTTTACTGTAGCAGGCAACTGAGTAAATATCAGGAAAATCCTACTAGGATAGCTAAACTTTATTTGGGGTTAATTAGCGTCTCTTTAATTGATGGTAGGTGTGTACCCAAGAAGACTGAATGTTGTAATTAAATCAAAAGGTGCTTCTTCAACAAAGTATTAGTTTAAGGATGTGCACACTTATGCAACCAGCTTATTGTACGTTTTTTAGTTTTTATATTTATTCCCCTAACAGATTTGTTTGTTTTTCAATTGAATTGTACAGGTTATAGGTCACATTAAAGGTGGAAAAAGTTTTGAAATGATTTATTGTGGTGTCATTTTTTTATATTACAAAATCCTGGCATTTTAACAGGGGTGTGTACACTTTTTATATCCACTGTATATGTATATAGTAAGTATGCACAAGACAGTAAACTGCAATCACTGCGAAGTGATTCAACAATATATAAGAAATATTATTTACTCACAAAATATTTTCTAGATGCTAAGTTGTTATATTCAAATTTATGTACAAGTAATATGCATCATTGAAGGGTTTTGGATGCATACTGAACTGTCTGAATTCCATTCCAAAGGACTGGAAGGATATCTACATCTATATCTATATCTGTATAGGTTCACAGGTTCATAGGTTGGTACCAGGCTATCGGCCCTTAGGCTTATGCAAGTCTAGCCATAACAATTCCCTGGAAATTTTTTCCCACAATATTTACTTCTCTGGGCCCATCTAGTAGGGTGACTGACATGATCCCCGGGGTGAATTTCCTATCTCCCATCCAATCATCAAGGTTCCTTTTGAAGAGGGCCAATGGGGTGCTCTGCTTGACATGTATGGGCAGTCTGTTCCAGAGTATGGGGAGTCTCTGGGTCAGGAACATATCCCTCCAGCATGTTTTGTTCAATGTGATGATAAGGTTTAGATCCCTGGAGCATGTGGCTCTGAGGGATTGGGATTTCTTTAAGTGGAGCATGTCCAACAGCTCAGGGTTTGACATGGCCTTGTATGTTAAGCAGAGATCGCCTCTGAGTAGACGATAAGCCACAGAGTATAGCTGGAGTTTTTTAGACAGTCAGCATATGGCATCTGCTTTAGGCCTGTGATTCTTTTAGTGAGGTATTTCTGTGGCCTTTCCAGCTGTGGCAGATGTCTTGTGAGGTACATACCAAATGGGGCATTATACTCTATAATGGGTCTAATGAGGGATGAGTACAGTGGGACAATGACCTCCTTTTTTCTGGATGAAAAGCCCTTAGCGATGAGGTGTGCAATGTAGAAGGATTTCCTGACTGTTGTGGCGATGTGGTTATCGAAAGTGAGACCACTATCCACTTGTGTCCCTAAGTCTCTCATCACACTTTCGATGTTTAGTGTCCTCTGTATCTATATCCATATTTGTATCTGTAGCTATAGCTATATCTATATTTCTATCTATCTATCTATCTATCTATCTATCTATCTATCTATCTATCTATCTATCTGTATACTTATATAAACATCAAATAGTCACCTGGAATGTAGAAACTGAACTGGAAATCCCAACCTGGTGAAAGTAGGGTATGCCAGATGGTAGCAGTTCAGATGAAAGATAATGACCAGACATTCAATTCTGAATAAATATCGTAAGCTTGGTGAGCTAGGAAGAAGTTTTGTAACTAAGAAAGTGCTAATTTGATTGAGGCAAAGGATCATACAATTACAGAAAAACAATACTTAACTAATCTTACTATATTTTCCTGACTAATCTAAAGTGTTATCATTCCCCGCTTACTTACTAGAGCTTCTGGTTCCCATGGTTCCCCCTTGGCTAGACGCTGTCAGGCTTTATCACATATGTGACAATAATATACACACATAAAGCCTTGTTAAGATCTGCTGCAGCTCCTGGAAGTCATAAAGTCATAAAACAATTTCAAACATCTACTCTTCCAGAGTGGCAATTAGTTCACCCCAGAGACAATGCAGGAGGCTTCCTAGTACAGACTTTTTGTTTCTGCCTGTATTGAGAACTGTAAGATACAATTTTTATGGCCTAAATTAAGTAATTTAATTTCTTACTATTTTTCATGGTCAGATGGATTGAGATTAACCTCTTTTCTTCCAGTATCCTCTGATACAATATATACATTTCAACACATAGAATATATACATGTACATTTCTTCCTCTGTCTAGCAGGACACAATGTTGATACATTTTTAACACAAGCAACTTTGCAAATACATTTTCAGTACAAGCACCTGTACAAATCAGTTGGATATTCAAATAACATACAATTCTTTATTAAATTCCAGCTAGCTGTGCTGGCATATGTTACACATCCACTGCCCTACTTCTGGCATAGCTGGCAATACCTCACATTGTCACAGTGATTACCTTATATAAAGATCTGAAAAAGGAGTCTTCTTTGCTGTGGAGTTTTATTTTAAACTGGGCTCCTCAGAAGTCAAAGCCGCTGGCTGACCAAGGTTGCAGATGATTCCAAACTAAGCAACTGTCTTAGAATCCCCTCAAGACACTATTACCCTACAGGAAAGACTAACATAGATAAATGAATGATGCCAAAGCTACACCTTAAAACTCAATGCCACAAAAGCATAATAGTACTCTTTGGGAAGTCAACCACCCTAGAAAATCCCCTCATTGATAACACACCCCCTAAGATTAGAACATGTAGTCAGGGAGTTAGATAGATATACAGATAATAACCTGGCTTTTGATCAAGATGTGTCTAATATAGTAAGGAAATCATTTTATGTTACTGAAATTATAAGGAAGGGCATAGAATCAAAGTCCAAGGAAGTCATCATTCCACTGTACCTGGCCCTCATCAGGCCCATCATTGAGTACAATGCCCCCTTTGATATATATACATGACTAGGCACATTCCTCACAAAAAGAATACAGGGCGTAAGCAACAAAGCCCTATCTCTATACGCTGTTTCTTACAGACTGTTAAGAGGCCATCTATGTCTGACAAACAAGACACCTCTGGGTCCGATTCTAGTAAATCTTTTGCATACCCACAAAAGAGCATTATCAGAACTACTCAATCTAAGGATTTAAACTTTGCTTGCAAACATACATAGGAAATGCTTGAGGGACAGGTATGTGTCTTGGAGAATCCCCCCTTCTCTGAAACAGGTTTCCCATTCATTACTCAAGAGAAACCTGGACCAGTGAATGGGAAATCAGAAATATGCACCAGGTCTAGCATCTATTTCTCTAATTTTATTTATTTATTTATTAACATTTGATTAATGGACAGAGGCAGCCTGTAAATCTTGCCCTAGTCTACATATACCCCTTAAAATAACCTCTAAGGCACTTAAACTTGAGTGGTACATTTGATATGTTTGGTTAGGCTTACAAAGGCTCCAGAGGTTGTTAGCCTAGTATATACCAAGGAAACTGTCAACCTATTTAAACCAATTACGATCTTCATTTTAAGTTGTTTTTTGAATTCTAAGAAAAAAAATAATATAAAATGTGGAGTGAAAATAAAATTGAAAAATGTGATAAAATTGTATTCATTGCTATTTTTTATTTATGGAAATGAAGATATGAAGAACTGCTGTGTAACAAAAGAAAAAAATAATGAGGAAGTAATATGTGATATAAAAATGTTTATAGTGGAAAAAGTGGGGAGATGAAATGGCTGTTGGACATATTTAGGAAAATGAATATCCAAAGTGTTTTATTAAGATGTATAAAAGTGTGATATAAAGTATAGATATAATGAATGCTGTTTGGGTCTGAATAGTTAACTGCCGACTGTTCTAATTGCAAAGCCTTTGGATAATGTGCCTTGACAGATAGAAGAAACAAATTGGTTATTAAGGACTTACTGCCACTTGATCCAGAAACAAACATGCAGTGTAAGGATAAGGATGGTCACAATAAGGATAAAGAGAGGGTTAAGGGTAAGGATCAGAATACAAAGAAAAAGCAATTGGAGGAGTTTTCAGGTGCTGGACCCTCAAATTGTAAGGTTGGAGCAGACTGGTTCTCCTGCTTCAACTGTCTTCCCGACAGTGGCTCCACTCTACTGGATCTCAGTCATCAAGGATAAATCTCCTAGATGACCAGTGCAAACTACCTTTTCTGAATGAACTTTCTAAGTTCCCTTCTCAAACCCCATCTAAATCTTTAAGTCCTTCAGAAGTGCCTGTGATTTAGAGCTGGATCATATGATGAGGGCTTTCATCAAGACACAGATCAATACCAGTGTTCTTTCATCCCCATCTACAGTGAGCGTGGACCATCCTCCCTCTTGCTTGCTCCTTCACTGGTCCAACCTTTAATCTCAGTGGTACCGTGTTTGACCTTCTTTTCAGAACCGTGTTTTTGGTGCCAAACACACCCCTGCCTTTGGCTCAGAAGCCTTCAAATATAATTCATTCAATTCCAAGGCCATCAGATTTGGATTGCTGGGGCTAGTGCCTTGACATTGATACTTTGGGATTGTTTTCAGACCTTTCAGACCTATTTCATATAGTGCTATTTTTAGTGTTGAGTAGTCTGCTTTCAAGAAGGCTGCACCAATCCCTACCTTAGGTCCATCTAATGTGTCTGGTTCAGGGATTCCCTCATCAAGGCAGCCCATCTCTTCTGCAGAAGGAGTAACTGTAGCACTTGATGGTGACTCCTGATATCAGGCAGACATGGTTTTACCACTCAAAGTTATAGGGAGTATCCTAGGCTCTACTTCTAGAATGGCTATATGAACTCAATCAACATTGATCCTTCCCTTGGATATACTTCCATCTCTGTCTCTACCTTTTCTCTTGGATATACTTCCATCTCTGTCTCTACCTTTTCTCAAACATCCCAGAGTCAGAACAGAACTGATGTCCTTAAAATATCTGCCCAGAAGTAGGACCAGTCCTCTGATAACTCAAATTAACCACCACTTGAGGTTCCGAGGAAGAAGATATGTAAGAGGCAGACTCCCCATTTGAGTCAGTCACTTCAGACACTGACTTTGAAGATTGTGAGGGATCAGCAAGGTCTTGCAACTTTTGCTAGATGAGAAATTGTCCCACAAATCTACCTTCTCAAAATGAGCAGATCCTTTTTGAGACCTACGGCTCAGCTCCCTCTACTACTTGGGTAGCCTCTTTGGAAAACCACCTCATCAACCTGGTTGCTAGGAAGGCATGGAAGGATCCCAAATCTTATGAAAGCATACCAAGGAAGCCCACACCCTCCAAGGTCAGTCTCTTCTGATCCAAGAATCATTTGGTAGATTCAATCATTGTGGCTTCAGCTACCAAGAGCACTGATGGTTGATGCAGCCACATGTTCATCCTCCTAACATGAAGTCTAAGGCAATGGACAGAAATGGAAGTGGGGGTATACTTCAACGTCTTTTGCTTTGTGAACTTTGAACTATTTCACTCATGTGACTTGGCTTCAGATGGATCTGTCAGAATGGTTCTTAGCCTCTCTGAAAAAGCTGCCCACTACTGATCCTCGAACAGCTAGACGGCTTAATGGACACTGTTTATTACCAATCTCTCTCTATGCAGTTCTTGCATAATGCACCTAGCCAACCTATGAGCACAGTGGGCACAGGTGTCATGATGAGGGAACAGGCATAGTTTTGTCTCTGTAATTTTTCTGACAATTTCATGGTGTCCAGTACCAACTCCACTTAACCTGAATCATCTTTGTTTTTATCTGTCAGTGAAGGAGAGAATGCAGAGATGGACTCAAAGGGTTGATACGTGGCTCTATTAAATCATAGGAACTTGGATCCTTTTGGTTACTGCTGTAAGATTGCTGGAAGTCTCACATTTAATACCTACAGACTGCGTCTTCCCATCTTGAGGAATCTTGTGCCAAAATTTTAAGCACTTCATGAAAGTGTTTTTGAAGACAAATTATCACAAATCAGAGCAAGCAGCAGTACTACAAAGTAAAGAAATTCTTGACAACCAGAATAAAGGATAAAAGCTAAACTTTCCTACTACAATAGGAATCACACTCACACTCTCTCTCACTGATATATATATGTATATGTATATATATATATATATATATATATATATATATATATATATATATATATATATATGAAAACCCATCCCTCCAACTAAATATACCAACACCGAGATCACACTACCATTGGAGGTAACAAGCAAAGGTCAACATGCTGGCCAAGCAGTTATTTACCTATAGTGAAATGTCAGTGTTCCGAGTGGTTGGTCTTCTGCTGTTAAGTTTTTTTTTTTTTTTGTATCGGTCTTTTGAAAGTTGGGTAAGTGAGCTTTCAGGTTTCTGAAGGGGACCCATATATACGGATCTACTTCAGATGATCAAAGTTTCAAAACTTCGAAAACCTGAAAGAAAAAGAAAAAACAAAACAAAAAATGTTCCTAGATGTTTTTGCAAAGGGGCAAGCCCCCCTGCACCCTCACATCCCCTGTTATTTAAATATGCGAACTCCAAGATCGCACTACAGTGAGGAAAAGTGAACATTTCCCATTCCATGCTATATGGAGAGCTCCGTTCAGAACGTTCAAAGTTTTAAAACTTCGATCATCTGAAGGGAACCCATATCTATATATATATATATATATATATATATATATATATATATATATATATATATATATATATATATATGTATGTGTGTGTGTGTGTGTGTGTGTGTGTGTGTGTGTGTGTGTGTGTGTGCATGTGGAAAGAGCAATCTGTATATACATGCACATATAATTTTTATATATATATATATATATATATATATATATATATATATATATATATACACGTGTGTGTGTGTGTGTGTGTGTGTGTGTGTGTGTGTGTGTGTGTGTGTTTACTTTGAAAATGTAGAATGATGGTTCAGCGACAACCGGAATGTTGAAAGTCATTTGATAGCATTCTGCATTGCTGACTATCAGGACTGCACTGGCATTTGTACATACGTGTTCAACCTTAATTCTAGAGATCATGGTACAGTGCAGATTGGGAAATATACCCTTTTCCCCACTGTATTGCATTCTCAGAGTTGGAATATGTAATCTGCGGTGGGTGTGCAGGGGGGCATCACGTGATGTGCAGTGTCGGACTGCAGTCTACAGATGTCGACAACAGGAAGTGTATTTGACATTCTGACCTTTTTGACATTCCATTTCAAATATGAGGGTCGATCTTTGTAGTAGGAATTTATTTTGAAGTTTGACTATTTGATAGTAAACCAGATATAAATATATATATATATATATATATATATATATATATATATATATATATATATATATATACTAAAACAAACCCAAAAGCCCAACGAGGTATAGACCAAACAAATCCCAGAACTGGCTGAAGGTATAGTTGAAAAATCCACGAAACAAAACAAGCAAGATTTGGCAAAAATGATCAAATAACAGCGAAAAACTGCAAAATGTAAAAGCAAAAAATCTAAGCTTTAATTAATGTGAGCGCTTTCGCGGTGCACCCGCTTCATCAGACATGCTGTGTGTGTGTGTGTGTGTGTGTGTGTGAATGTGGCTGGTAGGCCCAATGAAGTGATGAAGAGAAGGGAAAAAATGTAAAAGGAAGAGCAAATGTTTGAAGTTACTGATAGAAAAAGTTCTATAAAATGCTAAAAAACTATTGAAAGAAGAAAGGTTAACTAATTTGACCAAAAATAGGGGGACAGTACTTAGATTTTGAGGAACAGATCACAACTACATATGAGCACTGAGGCAGCAAAGAAGTTCTGAGGCATCTTCACAATCAGGTATATTACAGCAAGGGAAAATTTTAAAAGGACTTGAGATTGTAGCATGAACTTTGCTGTGAAAGATCAAACAAGATCATTTGAGACCCACAAGTTGAATTAGATTGATGAGATGAATAGGAGCCTAGTTAAAACCTTTATTTGTCATAATCAGCAAGTACCTGACAATGCATTACCCTCCTGCACGATGGTGAAAAGTTACAGTGGTCACTATACACACACATGCACACAAGCACAAACTCAGACCTCAGTGGTTAAGGAACAATAAGCCTAATAAGATAACTAAGTCAAATGATGGAGAGATTCATTAAATCATTAGAAGGAAGAGGGGAACCATCTCCTCCCTGATTTGCACCAATGTTGATTTATTACAGCAGACTGCATCTTTTAAACCCAAAGTCCTGTACTGAAGAAGTTACAGTGGCACAGGTTGTAGGCCTTACTGTGCTAAATAACTGTGTTAATTCTGTGAAAGTCCACAACTTGGTTCCATACAAGGGCAATTCTAATTAGTTTCAAATACTAAATGCAAATGGGCATGTTACCCAGTAGGTCAAACAAATGCTAAATAAAAGAATGCATCAAATCTGCATGAAGACCTTATTTCAGACTCTGTGGCAACAATCAGCTATGACCCATTGGCCCTTTTATTCTGACTTAACTTAGCAAAGGAACTTCTGAGCATTAAAATATGCAGATAAACACACTTGGTAACAGTTACATCTACTAATGTGGTATTGCAATTAATTTTAGATAAAACATATCTTATGCCACAGTGGTTTTACCTATCAATGTCAAGAAATTCAGCTTAGCCAAATTTGGAATTAAAATGAAGTAATTTTTGAATGAAAGGTAGATTACTACTACCACATGACAGGGTTCAGGAAAAAGTGGACAATAAACATAACTTTGGAGCAAGATGTGGCCGAAGTGAAAAAATAAATCTTACGTTCATCATGTGATAGAGCCAAGTGTAGTTGAATGTGCAGTTTCCCCTGTAACAGACAATAATCCATCACATTCCTAAATACAATTCTCTCTTCTTTTAGCAAAGGTCCAGATATTCTGAATAAAAAGAAAAATAAAACAATAGAGACTATAAGAAATGCCACTCTCCTGGGTGGCATACAGAACTCCTGTGGGACAGTTCTTGTCTTGCCTTCAAGAAACTGCATGACCTTGTCTGGTATGAATGTCCATCTGGAACTCACATTTGGTATGAGCTTTAGGATATCTCATTTCAAGCTAAACAGTAAGCTTAACAGTAAAATTACAAATACATTATGCAATGACTGCCCAGAATTTGGAACAAAGAAAACAGTTCCCAAACTAGTTTGAAATGCATGGTTGGTATACACTTGGGTAAATAAGTATAACTCAACTTCTACTAACCCCCAAAACTAAACTAAAGCTATTTTCCAATAAATAAAGCCATAGACAAAATTCTTCACAACAACCTCAAAAGACAAGACTCCAATTTAACTGGTCTCCTGTCCTAAAGCTTAGGATAGAAAGTGTGGAGGTCTGAGAAACAGAAATGGAGTCCAGTAAACCTTCAAGGATGGTTCTAGCAAAACCTGCAATGGCTCTGCAAAATACATCTATTTTGTAATGTGAATGCAAGACCATGCAATTACCTTCAAGGAGGATTTCCAGTTGATACCCATGAAAAAAGCCCCAGAAGAACCTATGGTCACTTATAATGTGCTTTGACTCGACTTTGGAGAGACTTACCATGGAAAGAACAATAGAAAGAAATAGAAAGGGAAATCCATCTAGATATGGCTTGTCTAGAAACTTGAAGTCCCACCTTTTTGCTTTCAAGCAAAATAAACTTATCAGAGCTGCAATCTGTGGACAGCCAATAAATGAAAAACATTCTTTCACCTTTATTTTAAGAATTAGGAAATGCTTGTAGATGAAGAAGCAGAGTTACAGATATTTCAGTGCCAATTTTGGGCATAAAAACTGTTAGCATTGCTGCATGTTATTACAGCCTTACAAATACCAGAATAGACTGCTAACTCTGATGTACACAGTCCAACTATACAGTGTACAATAACCCAGAATGCAAGCTCATTACTGATTAATGTACTTTCAAGTTGCTCCTCTTCAGGTTCCAGAGACTCCCTGAAGAAAAAAATGACAATAGATCTCCAAGTATATTCCTATAACTCTAAAGCTCAAACATGTAACACATTTTCAAGCAAGTGTCCAGTCACATTTAAAAGTTCAGCCTATTTGTTCATAAGTTCATAGGTTCATAGGTTCATACTAGGCCATCTGCGCTAGGGCATTTATAAGCCTAGCCAGAGTGTGTGTGGCTTTCACCACCCCTTAGGATGACAATACTATACCCATTAGTTTGCTGTGCCTCTGTCCAGCAGTGACACAGAGATGATTCCCGGGGTAAACCTACGATCTCCCATCCACTCGTCAAGATTTCTCTTGAACAGAGTCAGTGAGGGGCTCTGCCTCACATGGACTGGGATTCTGTTCCATAGTGTAGGGAGTCTCTGGGTGATGAATCTGTCCCTCCAGCACATCCTATTTATATCCGTGTTGAGGTTTAAGTCTCTTGCTCTCGTGGCTCTGGTGGATTTGGATTTTTTGAGGTGGAGCATGTCCATTAATTCTGGGTTGGACATGGCCTTGTATGTCAGGCACAGATCACCTCTGAGCAGACGGTATGTGACTGAATAGAGCTGGAGTTTCTTCAGTCGGGCAGCGTATGACATATGTTTGAGCCCCTTTATCCTTTTGGTGAGGAACTTTTGGGGTCTTTCCAAGTGCTGCAAGTGTCGGGTAAGGTACATTCCGAATGGGGCATTGTACTCAATCATTGGTCTGATAAGTGAAGAGTACAGGGGTACAATGACCTCTCCTGATCTGGATTTGAATCCCTTCATGATCAGGTGGGCAATGTAGAAGGTCTTCCTAACCACTTTGGCAATGTGAGTGTCAAAAGAGAGGTTACTGTCAACTTGGGTCCCCAGGTCCCTGATAACTTCTTCCGTGTTTAATGGATTACCACCTATGTGGTAATTAGGGGTTACCTTGTTTTTCCCACAGGGTATGACTATACATTTTTTGGCATTTAGCTTAAGGCCATGGCTCTGGCACCAGTAATCCATTTCTATGAGACCTCTCTGGAGGATGTCTGTGTCTGATGGAGTGTCAATTATGGTGCCCAGTTTGCAGTCATCTGCAAATTTTGTCAGCCACAATCCCTCTATGTTTGCCTGCACTTCAGAAAAATAAATGCCGAACAAGAGGGGGCCCAGGACTGAGCCCTGTGGGACACCGCTCATGACTGGCTTAGTGTCTGACATGGCACCAGCAACTCTAACCCTGTGGGTTCTGTCCTTGAGCCAGTTTGCAACCCATCTTGTGACATATGGGTTTTCATCTAAGCTGGTGAGCTTTTCTATGATGCCCGAGTGGGGTATTGTGTCGAACGCTTTTGCTAGGTCAAGGTAGGCTGTGTGAACTGCCTTACCCTCATCAATGGCCTTAGTGACTGTTTCAAAAAAGTCAACCAAGTTCAAGAGGCAGCATCTGCCCTTGACAAAGCCAAATTGGGTAGGATCCAGTGTCTGTAGGTCCCCAATGTCTTTATTTATGAGTTCCATTATGATCCTCTCCATAGCTTTGCAGACGAGGCTCGTCAAGCTTATGGGGCGATAATTTCCAGGGTCCGTAGAAGCACCGCCTTTGTGGAGTGGGACCACAGTTGCCGTATGCCATTCTTTGGGTACGTATCCTGTAGTAAGGCTAAGATTAAACAGCAGCCTTATGTGTGGGTTTAGTTCCTCATTGAGTTCATGTAGCACACAGCCGGGGACACTGTCCAATCCCATTGATGCTGTGTTTTTTGCTTTAGAGAGAGCAGCTCTCACCTGGGCATCTGAGATGTTTGGGAGGCTAGACTCTGGTGGGATAGATATTTCTCCTTTTGGGGGGGGGGGGGAGAAATTTGCACTGAACCTGTCTGCCAGTATGTTGGCAATGTCTGTGGGTTCAGTGATTTTTGTATCATTTTGGACTAATTCTGAGCATATCTGGGAATTTCCACCCAGGTTTCTAACATAGCTAAAGAAGGCCTTATGATTGTCTTTTGTCTCTTTAGCGATTTTTCTCTCAAAGTTGGCCTTGGATGATTTTATGAGTGATCGTAGTTTTTTGCTAGTATTGATCAGAGATGCCTTCCCTTTTAGGGATTTTGCTCTGTCATGTAGTAGCTTTCTCCTCTTGTTGTAGAGTTTATTTTATGGCTGGGGTCCACCAGACTGGGCGCCTGCCTTTGGTGGAAAGGGTCTTGATTTTATTAGGGATTGCTTGATCCATGCATTCCTGGAGGTGCTTGTAGAAGGCATTTGTAAGGGTTTCAGCAGCGTGGGTTGTGGTTTCCACTGGCTCGGGGGACTTGAAGGATACCACTCCAGTCTTAAGAAGTGTGAAGTTTGCTTTTGAGAAGTTCTTCACTGTGGTCTTTTTTGCTGGGGTTGGGGGCGGGATGTGGATCTCCAGTGAGATTAATTTATGGTCTGATCTCACCAATGAGGGATATACCTCCGGTGTGGAGCATTTTGTCCCCATGTTTGTGATGATCAGGTCTAGTATATTTTCTCCTCTTGTGGGAATGGTGACTAGTTGTTCCATAGCATTTGAGTTTATGAACTCCAGGAACCTTTGGGCTAGGGTGTTGGGGCTTGAGTAATGTTCCCAGTCTATGTTTGGGTAGTTGAAGTCACCCAATATGATGGTGTTTGGAGAGACATTCATACTCTCCAGTGTCTTCAGGAAGGCTGTGTGGATTTCCTGAGTTTGAGAGGGTGGTCTGTAGCATGCTACAAACTGTAGGGCAGTTTTACCTATGGTTAATTGCACCTGGATGGTCTCCGATGCTTCGTGCATTGCCACTAACCTGGAGGTGTGGGTATCCTTTATGAATATGGATACTCCCCTCCTTTTGTGGTTCGGTCCGGATTTTGGGGCGGAGCATGATATGAGGTATAACCTGATAGTGCTGGGGTGCTCTCAGGAGCCTTGAACCAGGTTTCAGTCACAGCACAGACATCGATGTTCTCCATACTGAGGAGGGCTTTGAGGGCGTGCATCTTGAGGTTTAGACTTCTGGCATTGAGCAGTATTACCCTTAGGTTTTCCATTTTGTTTTCTAGGGCGGTAGGTTTATCATTTAAGCCTTGCCTAAAAAAGGCACTATGGGGGTGGCAAGAGCCTTTGCCAATATCCGGAAGCCCAGGGGCGACAGGTGCAAGCCGTCCCTTGCGAAGCAGCGTGGGTTGTCAAGCATGTCATCCCAGGCAGACAGACATTGGATCCCCTTAGAATGACACCAGTAATTAAGACAATTATTAAAGCTGATCATTTTGTCTCTGTATTGCGGCATCATTCTTGGTGAGGGTAGGATACTGCTCAGGGTCAGGGTCATACCGGCCTGGACTACATAATCTGAGAGCTCCTCTATGTCTCTTTTCATGTAGTCCAGGGAGGTACGTCTCAGGTCGTTCACACCGGCATGGACAATGACTGAGTCATACTTGTACTTGCTGTGGAGTGACCTGAGTGCTTGTGTTATGTGGCGGATTCTAGCGCCCGACAGACAGCTTACTGTGATCTTTTCCTTGTTCACTCTGGTGAGTGGGGCATCAGTGTGTCTGACTATGGAGTCACCTATAACAAGTGTGTCTGGCATTGTGTTTGGCCTTAAGGGCTGTGACTGTTTAGCACACTGACTTTGAGAACTATGTGTTGCATGTCTTATGTCTTGAGGTGGCAGTTGCTTGGGTGTCTGCTTTGGAGGCCTCTGTAGTTTTGGTAGATTTTTGATCAATGCCTCCGAGTATGTCTTTGTGAGTTTATGTGTTTGTTTTGCAGTTGTGATAGTTCTATGTGAAACTGGGTTTGTGGTGTGCGTGGTTTCCTTCTCCTCCTGTCTGGTCTTGCCAGTCCTGAGTTGAGAGAGCTCAGCCTCCAGTTTGGCTATATAGTTGCATCTCTCACATGTATTTGTGTTTTGTGGGAGAAGGAGTGGGTTGTCTGTGTACATGAGGCAATTGTAACATTGCCTCAAGATGCCCAGATTCACCAGTTGAACAGGAGAGGACGCCAGCAACTGACCCTTCGACATGCTAGAAAAAGTGAAAAAGTTTGCTGTGTAACTGAGTCAGAAGGGACCTATAGGGAAATGGGTACTCAAGGGGATTCTAGGCTAATGTAGTACTTTGTTTAGTATATAAGTACTTTACCTATATAAAAATGCTTTAGGAGCAAGTGCTGAGCTTTTGAGATAGAGAATAGACTGTTTAGATTGCAAGTAGAGAAGTTCTAAGGGAAAAATTGAAGAGCAGACTTTACGGAGCCAGAAATAGTTTAACCTTGTTTAACCGGCGCTGCCCATGGTGCTCTATGGGCAACTCCGCGCTAAATCACACAAAAGCGCGCTAAAGCGGGCTTTATAGCAGGGGGTTGAAAAGAGCTAGGAATTGACCCAAAATGGCCAGTAGACTACAAGTTTCTGGCTGGAACCACTGCTCTAGGGACAAATAGGCTGCTCAGTGCTCCCCACTCCCACTGGTGAGCAGAGAAGCTTCCCTTTATCCAAATAAGGATATGGAATAGCACAGGAACCAAGCCAAAGCCCAGAGATCAGCAAACTCTGAAGACTGGACTATTCTAGTTCAGTAAGGTGGGAAAACAAGATATTTTTTTGCAGAAAACAGAGGAAAAACAGACAGTAAATGCTATAAATGCTTTTAAACGGCTAGCGCACTTGAGTGTGTTAGCCTACAGGTAAAATTAAGCAACAAATAAATTTTTTAAAAGTGCAAAGCAGTTAATCAACACAAAAACAGTTTAAATAAAATGCAGAGCTGTATAAACAGGCGAAAATGCAGTCGCTAAGCAGTAAATAATCAAAAAAGCCAGAAAAAAAATACTTAAATCAGGAAAGTCACTCTTTTCTCTCTCTGCTGCTTGTAGAACTCTGCAGGACACCACGAGGAGCGGTGCTGAGTTGAATACAAGCGAAAAAGCATGCTAAAGTGGGCTTTATTACAGGGGGCTGAAAAGAGCTAGGAATTGACCCAAAATGGCCAATAGACTACAAGTTTCTGGCTGGAACCACTCCTCTAGGGACAAATAGGCTGCTCAGTGCTCCCTACTCCCACTGGTGAACAAAGACGCTTCCTTTTATCCAAATAAGGATATGGAATAGCACAGAAACCAAGACAAAGCCCAGAGATCAGCAAACTCTGAAGACTGGACTATTCTAGTTCAGTAAGGCAGGAAAACAAGATTTTTTTTTTTTTCTTTTTTGCAGAAAACAGAGGAAAAACAGACAGTAAATGCTATAAATGCTTTTAAACGGCTAGCGCACTTGAGTGTGTTAGCCTACAGGTAAAATTAAGCAACAAATAACTTTTTAAAAGTGCAAAACAGTTAATCAACACAAAAACAGTTTAAATAGAATGCAGAGCTGTATAAACAGGCGAAAATGCAGTCGCTAAGCAGTAAATAATCAAAAAGCCAGAAAAAATACTTAAATCAGGAAAAAGTCACTCTTTTGCTCTCTGCTGCTTGTAGAACTCTGCAGGACACCACGAGGAGCTGTGCTGAGTTGAATACAAGCGAAAAAGCATGCTAAAGTGGGCTTTATAGCAGGGGGTTGAAAAGAGCTAGGAATTGACCCAAAATGGCCAATAGACTACAAGTTTCTGGCTGGTACCACTCCTCTAGGGACAAATAGGCTGCTCAGTGCTCCCCACTCCCACTGGTGAACAAATAAGCTTCCTTTTATCCAAATAAGGATATGGAATAGCACAGGAACCAAGACAAAGCCCAGAGATCAGCAAACTCTGAAGACTGGACTATTCTAGTTCAGTAAGGCGGGAAAACAAGATTTTTTGTTTTTTTGTTTTTGTCTTTTTTGCAGAAAACAGGAAAAACAGACAGTAAATACTATAAATGCTTTTAAATGGCTAGCGCACTTGAGTTTGTTAGCCTACAGGTAAAATTAAGCAACAAATAACTTATTAAAAGTGCAAAACAGTTAATCAACACAAAAACAGTTTAAATAGAATGCAGAGCTGTATAAACAGTCGCTAAGCAGTAAATAATCAAAAAGCCAGAAAAAATACTTAAATCAGTTATAGCAAATACAGTTATAACAAATGCTTTGAAATATACTGTATATTTCCAAAATGTTTGAGAAGGACAGTCAGAACACAAGAAGGTTCAGGCGAAAGAAAAAAAAAAGTTTTGATTTACTTTTTGAAAGGGAAAAAGGAGGAACAGAAGGCCTTATCAAATGTCCTCTCTGTATTAGGCAGAATGAGCTAATGACACTAGACTGGGAGATGTGTCACAGTAGGGGTGGGCAAATGCAAGGCCACCAAGTATAAAATAGCCTACAGACAGCAAGCACTAGAGAGACAAATGAAAGTTTTTAAACAGATAAGGATTTGTGAAGATACTGAATAGACAAAGTGCTTTATATATATTAAATTTTAAAAACAGTAATCTGTAAAAATAATCACTATAAAATGTAATATGTAACAGCAATACAGGATCACAAATTATATCTTGTCTAAGTCATCAAAGAAACAGTTAATATACAAAATACATATCCCTAAAAATCAGTTAGCAGATTTATTTAATTAATGATAATTAACACCTTCTTCCTATTAAGTTGGCAACATGTGAAATGTAAACAGCTGAGTGCCTTTGCATCTGTGCAGTCTTTGTGTACAAATATACACTGACTGGCACTGATGTCAGCTCTTAAAAAAACTGCTGTTCTCCCTACAACCACAGACATGTTCCTGGTTTAACATGAGCAGATTTTGACAGAAACCTGCTTAATATTGCTATACTTATACATTACCAAGATCAAGAAGAAAGCCTAAGAACAAACAACAGAAAATGATGCACTACAAATTAAACTGCCAAATAGTTGTGTGGTTAACAGGTTATTGACAGTAGGATAATAATAAAATACCACCAAGACCACCGATCCAAGAAGTAAGCAAATTTAATGAAACACTTAGCACCTCGGCTTACACAGCCTTCCAAGAGTAAAAACACTACAAAATACTGTTTGCTTATATACAGCATATTGCACAAAACAATTAATCAATTAAGCATACAATTTAAATCACATACTTCTAATTACATTCTTTGTTGAGTCCCTGAGGCTCCAAAGTACTATCGTTTAAAATCAACAGGGTTTCTTTTTTTAACAGTTTGTTTTTTAAAGACACACATTCACCTATGCCAACATGCAATTTTTCCAAGACACAACCGCTAAGAGAATCAGGGTTAAGAGTTGTGTGCTGTCAAAAAATGACTCCCAAGGGGACTCTCTAATTTTTTATTTTTATGACCCTAATATGTTCCTGCAATTGGACCCTAAAACTCCTGTAAGTTTCCCTTATGTAAAACTTCTTACATCCACATCTCAACACATACACTAACCCCTCTGTATTACAACTGTACTCATGCCTATCTGTATACTTGATGCCATTAATATAGGGAAAAGAGCTTACTACACATTGACAGATGGAACAACCATCACATGGAACAGTGCCTTTATTTATACTTAAGCTCTGACTGACATTAACATCTGGTAAACAAAACTGGTTATGTACCAGAATGTCAGACACATTCCTAGCTCTTTTATATGCAATACTCACAAAATCAGGTAGTACAGAGTTCAAAATTTTATCCCTTAGGAGCATAGGCTACAAGCTACGTGCTTTCTTAACTATTTCCTCAGTTATAACATTATAAGTTGTCACTAAGAAAATTTTCTTCTGCTCTCTATTGTTCACAGTTTTATTGCTAGATTTATTTCCACCAGTACAAATATTATATTTTCCACTAG
The DNA here is from genome assembly GCF_019279795.1 of Protopterus annectens. Lineage (NCBI taxonomy): Eukaryota > Metazoa > Chordata > Ceratodontiformes > Protopteridae > Protopterus > Protopterus annectens. The sequence continues at coordinate 955,819,768 of NC_056734.1, read as the reverse complement.
CACGGACATAATAAGAATCTCCCTGAGAGTTAACAGAATACCTCATGTCCATATTTTTTTGTTTAGCTTCCCTGACTAGCTAGACATCATAACCCCTGCTAATAAACATTTGTTTCTGCTTCAGCTATCTCTAAATCAAAGCTCATATCAAGGCTACATAGCATATGAATTCGTAAGAATTCATTATAGGGCAGTACCTTGACCAAATGTTTGGGGTGACAACTATTCCCATATAAATATACATTTCTATGTTCAAATTTCCTATGGAGACTAGTAATAAATCCATCTAGGCTTATATCCAAAAATTTCCCTTGTGGGCCAAGCTGCATAGCATCAAAGCTTAAGCCCATAGTATTAGCTTGTAAGTTATTAACAAACCCAAGGGCCTCTGTCTGGCTTCCTTGACATAAAAAAATAAGATCATCAATAAATCTAAAATATAAAATAACTTTAGATCTGAAAAAAATCATGTTGATAAATAAAATCATCTTCAAGTTTAGCCATGACTAAATTGGCATACATGGGGGCAAAAGCCGCCCCCATGGCAGTGCCCTGCAACTGCTGGAAAATGTCTCCATTGAACATAAAAAATAGTTTTTTAAACAAAACATAACAAAATCTATCAGAAAATGAGACATAGGGGAGTCCCCCCAAAAATGGAACAAGACCTGTGTCCCTATTTCATGCTTAATATTAGTTTTTACTCTTGGGAGGCTGTGTAAGCTGAGGCGCTAAGTGTTTCATTAATTTTGCTTACTTCTTGAATCGGTGGTCTTGGTGGTATTTTATTATTTTATTTTTTTTATTTATTTATTTTTTTAAGTTGTATTTGCTATTGACAGTAGCATAGACTGTGCTAATCAAAAGTGCTTCGGACATAAAAGTTGCTGGACAAATAAGTAGTAGGTTTACATGGTAAATAAGTATTCTGCACTAACATAGTAAAACTATTAAACTAACAACAGCTTTTTTTTCTGACACCATTTAACATTTTATTTTCAATAACACTGCTGCACCTATGAGCACAGCTCCTCTAAAAGTCCGTGGTGTCTGCTAAGTGCCACAAGGTTTATACTTTAACCAGTGTCCTGTTTACTGGTCCTTTGCCAGACATTATCAGTAGTGGTGATAGCCATGAATATTAAACTCACTGCAAACTAAACTGCTGTGCTAGAATTTCTGGGAAATTATCAGCAGTGTCGAGACACAGACAGAACAGCATGCTACACAATCCTACTTCTGTTATCCAAAGGTCAACAAACAACTGTGCAGTATCTCAATAAAGCTGCAAAAGTGCTAAAGATGCAGCTTTTTAAACATTGAATTGACTTATTATACACGCAGCTTCTACCTTACGTTTTGCAGATTACCTTTCTTGAAAAAGATTCTGCCAATTTCTCTCCACTGTCTCAGAAAAATAGCTCCTTATATCCATAATCCATTGCCAATGTTTTTAATTTGTCTTTTGCCATTGGAACCTTTCACAGTACGGAAACTGACTACATTTCCTCCATTTCATTTCAGCCAAATTACCAAACTGCAACACCTAATGCAAATCTTTGAAAAAACATTTATTTTCATTTGCCTGATTTCATAAACAAACAAACAAAATTCCCTGTCTGCTAATCAGCATGGGCAACAAAACAATGTCATCATCCCAATTGTTTTATATTCTGCAACCAATTTCAACTATATTGACATGGATACAGGCCTTTATTCATTTGCAGGCTTTATGAATCCAAAGCAAGGCTTAGAAACTATAAACGAGGCATTACCTAAGACTCAATGGTCATGGCCACTCATGTTCAGCCACACTTAACTGTTTCATACCTCTCAACCATTCTGAATTCCTCTGTATTTATCAGTTTTGAAGACAAAATAAATGGGTGCCACTAATTCCCAAGTGAGTCTGTTATTTCCTGAATTTTTTTTTTTTTTTTTACAAATTGTAGCTGCTGTCATGACACGTCAGCTTTGTGAGGCACTCAGGCAGACTGTCAGCCAGTCGGAGATGCTGGGATTGTGTTTATGTTCATTAGCAGGCACCTGTTTGAATCTGGAAATTTTGAATATAGCAGGGCAGCACAGCAGGCCAGATAGCAGCAAGCAAGTGGAGCTATGTTTACAGTTTATGTTTAACTTAAGTTCTACCAAGCCCAAGTATTTCTGCAGACTGCTTTACAGAGTCTGGTTTGCACTCCCAGTCCCAGGGTGAGAAAATTTACTTTCTCCAGTGCCTCAAGTTCTACCTCTGGCTCCAGGTAAGTAAAAAAAAGAATAAAAAAAAGAACATTATATATGCCTTAAGTTATTGCCTAATAATGCAGATGAAATGCAAGTTGCAAGTACTTTTGACTTTGCAAATAGATTATAGCAAGACAAGTCACCAACATATCATAATCATAGATTGCAATTCAAAAAAGCATGTCGAGTCCCTAAGATAAAGAAAATGGTTATATCTGTAATAACTGCTTGTCACAATAACTGTTTATTGCCCTTGCCTTAAATACACCTTTATCATAAGTGAAAAATGTAAACTGCTGCTTGTTCCTCTTCAGGTGCAAGTGAATATATTGTTTAAGCAACTTATCTGGGTAGCCAGACATGCTTACTTTTTTGAAACTGCTAATATTCATTGGGAGGCTTTTGTTATTAGAACAGGCGATGTTGCTTACTCCTTGGAACTTCGTTTTAATTACAGTACAAATTTTATTATTTGTATTTGTGCGTATTAATACAGCTGTGCTGAAAATGTGCATTCATGCTGTAAATCGTGTAGGAAATGTAGACTGTTAAGATAGAGGTACTGGCACATATGGCAGATTTATTTAGCAAGTTAGGAACATGTTGATGTCAAAGTTTATGTTGTAATGTTGCTGCTTGCAGTAGGCAAATAACATTTAGTTTAGTTGCAGTGTAAATTAGATTACTCTTACAGTTTCAAGAGTCTCACACATACATATTGGTAGACCTGAACTTGTATTCCTTTCTCTCAAGTAAAATGATTGTGGTGTTTTTCAGACAGGACTATCTGTTGCATCACCTATCCTTGAAAATTAGGTTTACATTTTGAAATCTAGATTTGTGTTGAGTGCTGTGATGTGGGCATTTCCATGTTCTTGTGCATTTACGTATTATGATTCTTCATAGTGTTTGACATTTAAATTACTTTGACCACAGAGTGCTTCAGAATGCTTCAGGTGTTCTGTTTTACTTGTTGCAGTTTGTCAGTTTGCTTTGTTTACTTATCTGTGTATACCTGTTATTTTGATTTTTTTGTATATTAAACATTTGCAATTTGTCTTCCAATTAGTACATTGTAGGGTGGTTTATAGCTGTCTTGCTTGCAATCACTGTGTTTTATTGCTTTATGGAGTTCCATTTTAGGTGGAATTCTAACAAATGTCACATTATACCACTTTAAGGGCCAAATTTCCGAAAGGCTTGAGTGTGGAGTAACATACTAAACTGAACAGTTACCCAAATGCTGACTCTAAAACAAAGAGCTCCTGTAGTTCTCTATCAGTTATAAATAATTGGGACTGAGTCCTACACCTGGTTTCAAAAAGGGAATCAAGCTTGCAATATCTAAATATCAAAATATTTTAGTTATGTATTGGGGGAGATGGTCACTGTGTTAACTCTGAAGTAAGAGAACAAACAGCCACAGCGAAGTAACAGCTGCAGGTGCAAAAGGGATTTTTTGTGTTTTGGCCCCATATGTAGCAACTCAGCTAGGGTTGCTAGTAAAGGTTGATCTGCTTCATAACTTTAATACCTTATAAATGGAAATAACTCAAACAGGTTTGGCTTTGTGTCTTTTGTCAGATCTTTTGGTTTTATACAAGTTCAAAGTTTGATAACAGTTCAAATGCCAATATATAAAACACTATTGTTCTGGTTATATTTTGTGTTCTTTAATATTTTGTTTGTTCTTCAATTTGCATTTGAACACTGGTATCCCACAATTCCATTAAAGCAGGAGGGGTTACATAAATAAATATGCACATTTTATGTAAAGCAGTTTCCAGATTTTTGACCAGTTGTACCTACTTTTCATAGGCCTTGTCCAGATTTTTGATGTTTCCACATTGAGAGGTCTGGACTGTTTATAAAAAAGCATCCTACTGAAGGGATAAGAAGGTGATTGTGGAAAACACTATACCTCATGTAGTGGCAGATCCAGGATAGCAACTGACGTACTTTACTTACACAAGCAAACAGAGGTGTCTGTTGCTCAACACACACTTAGGTATTTCTCTCCCTTTCTCTTAGCAGTTACAGAAGTCAGTGCATGTACACCATACAACCCTTAACTCTATTTCATATTTATTTACTGGGAGTGTTCGACTGGGCCATTGGCCCATTTTCAGTGGAGGCCTGGGGAGAAAAGCTCCAAAATATATTATTAATATGACATACATTACAACACACAAGGTTAACATTTATTTTATTTATTTATTTATTTATTTATTTACATTTGTTGACCGGGAGTGTCCGATTGGACGTAGGTCCATTTTCAGCGGAGGCCCAGGGAGAAAAGCTCCACAGTTAAAATAAACAGACAGTAGTTACATTGGATTACATAGCGATTAACAATTTAACATAGCAATTACTTACAACATATTTACAGATGAAGAACATAGTACATCAGTAGACAACTAGAATCTTTATCTGTGAAGTACATAACAGACATTAACAAATGTTACAATAAGAAGTTCCTGTTGTATAATAAGTACTAGGCTTATGAGCATTTGAGCTTGCTATAATCAAGGTAGTTAGTGGATGGGGTGGGTGATATTAGAGTGGAAGTTGCAAGGGCATAGCCAACATGTTTTTAGGTGCGCTTTTAGTAAAGTTTTGAAGTGGGTACATGATGGTACGGAGGTAATTGTGGGTGGAAGGGAGTTCCATAATTTGGCTATGGTGCAAGAGAATATTGCTTCACCAGCAGAATTATTGGCTTTAGTGATCTGCAAGTGATTTTTGTTGCTGGATCTTAGTGGTCTGGTGGTGCGATAGGGTTGAAGTAGATTCTGGAGGGATGGGACATTTAGAGGATGGTTTACATCCATTTACATGCATTTACAGTGCAGGCATTATACAGTATACTCTATTTCAGATTATTTTTATTCTTAGGAAAAGGGTCTATATTGGATGCTTGAACTTTTAAAAGATTGAGTGTTATATGGTCGACACCATATGATCAAACTTTTAAAAGTTTGAACATCCAAAAAAAAATAAACTACACAAATAACCTACCTAAATGTTTTAAGCAGGGGGGCTATGCCACCCCCCCCTTTAAATATACCAACTCCGAGATTGCACTACAGTGCAGAAAAGGGAAATCTTCCCATTCCACACTGTATGAAGATCTCCATTAAAAAACGTTCGAACATTCAAAAGTTCGATCATATGGTGTCAACCATATGACACTCGAACTTTCGAGCATCTGATATAGACCCTAGGCAACAGTAGAAAAAAAAATAGAGTTTGAGAGGGTCAGATACAGAGAGAAAGTAATGTAGGTATCATACTGGAAGTTAGGCAAAAGTTGTTTGTAAGTATTGAGAGAGGTCCAGTAACATGTGTTAGGTTAATTTGAAGTCACTTGTTAAGATGACAGCAGAATTGGAAAGTAGTGTGATTAGTAATGAGAGATTGAAAAGCAATGTGCTTAGCAATGAGAGATGGAAAATGAAGAGAAAGCAGAGGAGGCTTGTGAGAAGGGTTGTAGAAGATTAGGAGTAGGAAAAGAAGAGGAAATCTCTTTTAATCTCTGTCTTATTTTTTTTTTACAAAAATGTATTATCAAATTATTTCTTTTTTTCCATAATAACAGTATTGTAAATTTTTCTCAAACCAGACTAATAGCATATGTTACACATCCACTGCCCTACTTGTCCTGACATAGCTGGCAATACCTCACATCATCACAAATGGTATACTGAAATGTGGAATACTGAAACAAAGAAAGCATTGTATTTGGCAGAAGGGAAGTATGGTATGCTGAAAGAAGGGAGTATTTTATACTGAATCAAGGATAGTATGGTATACTGATACAAAGGAATTTTGCTTTACTGAAGAAAGGTAGTGTGGTATACTGAAACAAGGCAGAATGATATCCTGAAAAATGGGAAGTATGGTATACTAAACAAAGGAGAGTGGTGTATTAAAACAAAAGTATGGTATAGTGAAACACGGTAAGGATTGTATATTGAAACATGGGACTAACACATGGGAGGTATGGTGCACAGAAACAGGAGAAGTATGGTGGTCTGAACCAGGGGAAGTAAGGCATAATAAAAATGGAGTATTGAAACAAGGGAGTATGGTATACTGAAACAAGGAAAGTATGGTATATTGATAAAGGGAGTTTGGTATACTGAAACAAAGGAGGTATGGTGTACTGAAACATGGGCATATGGTTTATTGAAGCAAGGGAATATAATATATTGAAACAAGGGAAGGATGCAATACAGAAACAACAGAGGTATGGAATACAACAAGGGACATATGGTATGATGGAACAAGGGACTGAAACAAGGGTAGTATGGTGTATTAAAACAAAGGAGTATGGTACACTGAAACAAGGAGAGTGTGTTATACTGAAACAAGGAAGCATTGTGTACTGAAACAAGGGAATTATGGTATACTAAAACAAGTGAATTTGGTATACTGAATCAAGGGAAGTATGGTATACTGAAACAAGGAAGTGTTGCATGCACACTAAAATATGGGAAATATGGAATACTGAAACAAGGTAAGCATTTTATTCTGAGGTAATGGAAGTATGGTATATTGAAATAAGGGTGTATGCTATACTGATATAAGGGAATCATGGTATACTGAAACAAGGGAAGTAAGATGTACTAAAACAAGGGAATTGTTTTATACTGAAACAAGGAAGTGTGCATACTAAAAGAACTGGGTGTGGTATCATGAAATGAGGGAAGTATGGTATACAAGAAACAAGGGAACTGTGGCATACTGAAACAATGGAAATATGGTATATTTAAAAAGGGGAAGTATGGCATACTGAAACAAAGCAGTATGGTATATCAAAAACAAGTACGGAATAGAGAAACAAGAGAACTATGTAATACAACAACAAGGGACATATGGTATGATGAAACAAGGGACTGAAACAAGAGGAGTATAGTGTACTAAAACAAAGGAGTATGGTATACTGAAACATGGAAAGTATGGTATAGTGAAGCAAGAAAAGTGTGGTATACTGAAACAAGTGAGTTTGGTATACTGAATCAAGGGAAGAATGGTATACTAAAACAAGGGAAGTATGACATACTGAAACATAGGATGTGTGGTATACTGAAACATGAGAAGTATCCTGAAGCAAGTGGATATGGTATGCTGAAACAAGGAAAATATTGTATACTGAAATAATAGATGTGTGGTATACTGAGACAAGGAAGTCTAGTATATTGAAAGAAGGGAAGTATGGTATACTGAATGAAGGGAGTATGGCATATGGGAAAAAGGGAGGTATGGTATACTGAAACAAGGGAATTACTCTACAGTGAAACAAGGGAATGTGGTTTACTGAAAAATGGAGTGTGGTATAGAGAAACAAGAAAGTATGGTATGCTGAAACAAGGTAAGTGTGGTATACTGAAGCAAGGGATGTGTTGCACACTGAAACATGAGAAGTGTGGTATACTGAAACAAGAGAGTAGCCAAAAAACAAAACGACTGACTCACCATTACAAGGATAAAATCTATACTTTAATAGAAACTCTTTTGTTAAATGCGACAGTAATTAGGTTAAGTGCTTTCATCCCTACTGTGTTTTGGACTTCATCAGAACCAAATTTTATAAAACAGACATTCTTTCCATGCCTCTGTTAATCACCATGTACTCATTTTAGTCACAGTAATGAAACTAATCATGCTGTCCATATACAGTTGATCAAATTGTTAATCGCTATGTAATCCAATGTAACTACTGTCTGTTTATTTTAACTGTGGAGCTTTTCTCCCCGGGCCTCCGCTGAAAATGGACCTACATCCAGTTGGACACTCCCGGTCAACAAATATAAATAAATAAATAAATGAAATAAATAAACAAATAAAAAAACTGTTGTAAAATCATGTTTCATGCCTTAAAAGTTCTATGTTTTAGCTCAGTAGTTATGGAAATGGTGGCATTAAGATCAGGCATATTTGATATGTCTGTTCTAAGCTGCCAGATCATTTCTTTGTACAACATAGTGTTTTTCCAGTCTTCCCTATAGCTCATACATTGAATTTTTTCCAAAATTAAAAATTAGAATTTAACAAAATTATCACATACTAGTATCTAACTAAGGCACTCTTATTATCTTTTGAAATGATTCTGTAATTGTGCTGATAAATTATTCAAGGTATTCTCCATCTTACCAATATAAAAATGGTGCAAGAACAGCACTTAGCTAAATACACAATCCTGTCAGCTTTGGAACTGAATCTGCCTGGTCCTCTCCATTTTTGTATATTATCCAAACTTCCACCTCTGTCATAAGTATCTAGAAAGGAACATTGCTTACAACATCCATGTTAAAAGGTGTTGTATATCAAATTGCTCCTAGTCTGACCTTGTCTTTCCAACATACTTTTGATGTTACTCCTGTTCTTACAAATAAAATGGGGGGGGGTCCAAAACTTAAAATTGGCTACATCTGTACTACCCAAAAATCTTCACATTTTTTGTAAGATTTTCTTGATATTAGCTGTATCCAAAGAATAATGTAACACCTTGTAGTTGGAAAATCTTTTGCTACTATTGGCCACTACTTCCAACTGATTGTGTACATTGCTCTTCATTATATGATCCAGGCCCATATGTATTATGGGCCCATATCTTCCACTCATCTGTGCTAACACTTACCAAGAGGCTCGTTGACTAATGTCTCAGGATATCAACACTCAAAAAACATAATCTTTAATTTATTAAACTCCACCAATCAACATTCATCTTTGGAAGCTAGTCTTGACTTCCTAATAAATTGACTTTTGACTAGCCCTCTCCTCTGGTATATTGGATGACTACCAGTAAAATGTAAGAAGGAATAATTGAACATTAGTTTTCTATAAATAAAAGTTTCTAAGTTATATTGGTCTCACCTGTGATGATGTGAGGTATTGCCAGCTTTGCAAGGAGAAGTAGGACAGTGGATGTGTAACATATGCCAGCACAGCTAGCTGGAATTATATCTTATTTGAATATCAAAGTGATTTGTACAGATGCTTATGTTAAAAATGTATCCTGCTGGACAGAAAGAAATATACATGTATTATTGTAACTGAATTAAATGTATATGATTTAACAGAAGATACTGGAAGAGAAGAGGTTAATCACAATCCAGCTGCAGCAAACTATGAAAATATTAAGAAATTAAATTACTGGGCATAGGCCATAAATATGTTATCTCACAATTTTGAATAAATCCAGAGATGCAATGTAAGAAGAATGGTTTGGTAATCTCAGTAGGAGGAGTAGAAGTTTGGAATTGTTTTATGACTTTCAGAACCTGCACCAGATCTGAGCAGAGCTCTTGTGTGTGTATCATTGACATGTAGGCGCTAAATCTTGGCAGTTTCTAGCAATGGGGGTGCAAGTGAATCAGAAATCAGATGACCAGATGTATGGGATGTCATTCTGTACAGAAATAATGTTTTAATATTGTGTGAGACAGACATCACAGATCAATCTGTTTCTTAGAACCTGACATCTTGCCTTGCTCTATTAAGTAAGTAGGAACAATAATTCTCTAGATCACTCAAGAAAATATTGTGACAATAGTTGAGTATTGTTTTTTTTTTTCTGTAAGTCCCAGGAACACCAAGCAAAGATCACCACGATGCAAAAATATAATTTTTAGAATTTTATTGAAAATAACAAGCGCTTTCGCATACGGACTGTATGCTTCTTCAGGTTATAGTAACTAATAGAAAACCAAATGCTTAAATAGCAAGAAACATTCCTTAATTTCCCACTTTTTCTTCATTCAATTAATTAATCAAGCAATAATACATTAACATCAGCTAGTTTCATTTAAAAACTTGCTTGAGAACTTTCATTTAAAGCTGCACATTTAGAGCATCTGTATAGTAATACTTTGGCTCACTTCTAAAAAATGAATGTATACTTTTATCAGTATTAACGGTATTAATAAATGTATAATTGCTTGGGATAAACAAGCACTCCAAGGAGCCAAGCTAAACAATATCAGACACATAATGTAGTAAACTATATGCTCTTAGCTGTAAAAAATAATAAACTAAAAACGTATCCAGTTAGCAGCAACATATGTCTAACTATACACAACTCACTAATTATTAAAAATAGTATTAATATATAAATAGACATAAAAGTATTCATTGAATATAAAAATATATAAAATGTATAAATGTCAACTACAAGTATATATTATGTCAAATATATAAATAAATGTATATGAACATATAGATGTAGATATTTATATGAAAATAAAAATATAAACATGTATACACTAACCATAAGAAACATATTGTATTATGATAATCAAGTAGTCAAAAAATATATATAATGTAACACTTTTAAATCACTGGGATTTAAACATATGATACATAGAAAGTGGTGTCTTGTTGATCCATAAATATGAATTTAAATTTAATATCTTAAATTTGATATTGATGTAATCATTATTAAATTCATCATACATATAAAAAATTCATCATTTATAGAAACAAACAAATCAATGTAAATACATCAAACTTCACCAAACAAAAGGGATAGAGGGAATAAAGGGGGGGGGGGGAACGGGGAAGGAAAAAGGAAAAGGGACATGAAGGGTTGGAGGGGTGTAGTGGAGATCAAATATAACATCTTCAAGAATCAGATGGTAATAAAACTATCTTGAGGCTAGTACAGATTTTAAACTAACTGTACTGTTTAACCCTGGAGATATATGCGCTCTAAGTCTCAAGATCCATTCAAGTTCAATGTTCTCTAGGTGTACCATAGTGCACAATAATATTGTGACAATAGTTGAGTATTGTTTTTTTTTCTGTAACTGTGTGAATCTTTTCAGCTGTATTTTTAATATTTCCTGTACTAAAACTCTGGTGTTTACTGTAAATAGATATTTTGTATTTTCATGTTCTTGTTATTAAATATATTTTAACTTTTCATTGTGGCTAGTCCTTTTAGAGAATATTTTAACATTTGAGAGTACTTATATCTATTGGAGACACTGTGGCCACTCCTGAAGCCTGGCTGTTTGGTCAATATTACCATTTGTGTTAATATTAGTTTCACTCAATATAATTGGGAACCCTTGCAACAGCCATAGGTAGCTGGCTTTCTTGTGTCTGGTGGAAGTGACAACTACCTTTTCTTTTAATCTAGGCAGAATGGGGCACAGCAGATAAATCTGTGCCAGCTTTTCCCAGGTGTGTGTGTGTGTGTGTGTGTGTGTGTGTGTGTGTGTGTGTGTGTGTGTGTGTGTGTGTGTGTGTTTGTATACATCAAATCTCGCAGTGTGAGTGTGTCAGCTACTTAGGCAGGGACACAAAGCACTGGTTTCACAGAGAGGGTGCTGGAGGACTTGGCTTAGACACTCAGCTGAGGACTTAAACCTAAAGCTGTGCTACTGGAGAGCCTTACTGGGGCCCTGCAGGGAGACAGATATAAAGAAATCCAGACCCCATGCTGACTGTGTTCTTAAGGGAAATTGTGCTTGATGCAGAGAAGTCTGCATTAGGGAAATACTGAGTGTATCCATTTGTATTCCAAGTGAAAGTCCCTCCTCGAGTGTCAGTGGTAAGGATTAAGGCTCCTTGATTACTGGCCCAGAGTGGGGACGTCACTCTCCCTAATAACTTTCACATCCAAATAATCTATTTCTTGAACACTGACATTTGAAATAAATCTTTAAAAAGTGGTGTTTTTTCCAGTTGCGTAACAAACTCATCAGATTGCATAAAATTGCCCTTCCAACTTAAAAAAAAAGTCATTAAGATTATAAGATATACCTGGCATTTTTGTACAAGTCCATTTTAAACACCTTTTCTTTCTCCCACCAGTACAAAATTGTACTGGTAAATAGGGGGGGGGCCATGGTTACTATTTAAATATTCGCCTTTGAAAAAAATATTTTTTTAAATAATATCCATGAACTTATTAATTTGATATCAACTTTAAATAGTTCACTATAATGTATTACAACATCACTTAACCATTTTAGCCCACATATATGGGGCACGACAGAAAACAAATTCTTAATGTCCAAGCTAACCATCAAGCAGCCATTGTCTAAATGCATGTCTCTTAACTTGTCATTGAAGTCCGTAGAGTCCTTCAGAATGTAATAGCTGTTGGAAAACAAATATTTCAACTTTCTATCTATATATTTGTCTAAAGGTTCTGTAACTGATCACCCTACAGAAATAATAGGTCGTAATGGAGGGCCACATGGATTGGAATGTATCTTGGGCACTCCAAAGATCTTGCATATACTGGGGATCTGAACTTTTAAAAACTGAGCCAGTTCTATAGAAATAATCTCATACAAAAATAATTCATCCAAATATAAATTAATGACTTTATAAGCTGTAGTAATTTCATTAACAGAAGGTACTGCGGTGGTGATGCTGCGGTAGCGTTGTCGCCTCACAGTTAGACGTTGCCCGTTCGATTCTCAGTTAGAGCGTCTTCTGTGCATTCCTTCATTGAAGGTTGTGCATTAGGCCTGGCAAGCCAGCACGTAAAAATCTATTGCCAATCATTAGCGGACCGGAGTTCTGCTGTGGCGACCCCTAACCGGGAAAAGCCGAAAGACACAAAGTAATTTCATTAACAGAAACAAGTTGATAAATATTGGTGTCAGACAATGTGGAGGTCAAATAAAAAACTATCAAACACCAACAATAATCAATGAAAACAAAAAAATGCATAGTTCAGCTTCAATAGTTTCTTCGACCATCAGCAATCTGGTACCTCAGCCATTTGCCTTTAGGGATCTGAATAACAATCAACAGACTTCACTTTATATACATGTGCAAACAAGCATCCCTAATAATTCAATTAAACAATTAATACAAACCTCTTCACTTAAAATTTTATATTACAAAAAACATTTTTAATTTAATTTAAATACATTACATGTTTATTTCTTGATTCAATCCCAAACTAAATAATGTAGTATAATTCAAAATTAATCTATCTTCTAGTTCTAATAATTTACGTACATAATCACCTCCCATAGGTAAAAAACGTTTAGCTAAAACTAAAAAGAGAAGTCAGAATCCACACTCCCATGTGCTTCCATAAAATGTTTAGCTATAAGACTATTGCTGTTATTGTTTGTGATATCTCCCAAATGTTCCAATATACGAATTTTGACCCTACGTTTTGTTTGACCCACATACCACATAAGCTTCAAACAACTGCAACCCCCACTGAATTACAATAAAAAAATTCTTAGCACTATATTAGAGTGGAACGTGGCAGTCATCCTGCCCACATAATAGACTGTATCCATAAAAAACATACCTCCACCTTTGTTGGGTCTTATGCATCTGATGTCTTCATTTGATGCAAAAATCATACAAAATAGATTTTTCCACATTGGAAAGATTGTAAATTTCTTTGATTTCCTAACAAACTTCTTATTTCCTTTTCACACATCCTCTCAAATGCATTTAATAATGGATGTGTAGGAGGATTGAAAACATGTTTTCATTTGAAGTGCAGTATACTGAAACAAGTGAAGCATGTAACACTGAAAGAAAAAAATGATGGTACACTGAAAAAAGGGAAGTATGGTGCACTGCAACAATGGAGTGTGGTATACTAAAATGAGAGAAACATGGTAAACTGGTACAAAATAAGTGTGGTATACTGAAAAAAAGTAGCAAAGAAACAAAGAATGTATGGTACACTGAAAAAATATAAGTATTGTACTGAAGGAAGCAAGTATCGTATACTGAAACAAGGGATGCATTGTATACTGAAGCATGGGAAGTATGATTTCCTTTTCAAACACATTTACTGAATTATCACTTGTGACATAGGCAAATTTACATGTGAGTTATACTGAAACAAGGGAAGTATGGTATACTGAATAAAATGAGAATGGTATACCAAAAGAAAGAAAGTATGGTATACTGAAGCAATTGAAGTATAGTATACTGAAACAAGAGAAGTGTTACATACTGATACAAGGGAAAACTGTTATATTGAAACATGGGAATGTTACTTACTGAAAAAAGGGAGTAAGGTACACTGAAGCAAGGGATATACAGTATCCTGAAACAATGGAATAGGATATACAGAAACAAGGGAGTATGTTATACTGAAACAAGCATGTATAGTATACTCAAATAAGGGTGCATGATATAGTGATACAATGGAGTATTGTATACTAAAGAAGGGAAGTATGGTACAGGGAAACAAAAAAGTGCTGTATACTTAAACAATGAAGTGTTGTATACTGAAGCAAGGTATGTATTATATACTGAAACAGATGAAGCATGATATACTTCTACAAGGGACTATGAAATACCAAAACAAGGGAAGTATGGTACACTGAAACAACAGAGTATTTTACACTAAACAAGGAAGCTGTGGTATACTGAAACAAGGGAAGTATGTTAAACTGAAACACGGGAATATGGTATACTGAAACAAGGAATGTGTGGTATACTGAAACAAGGGAAGTGTTTTATATTGAAACAAGGAAGTGCTGTATACTGAGATAAGGGTGTATGGTATAATAAAACAAGCTAAGTATTTCTGACTGAAACAAAGCACTGAAAAAAATGGAAGTATGTTGCTCTGAAACAATGGAGTGTGGTATACTGAAAAAAGGGAGTAAGGTATACAGACCAAGGGTGGTATGATGTACTGAAATAAGGGAGATATGATATTCTGACAAAAGGAAATGTGATATACTGAAAAAAGAGAAGTGTGGTATACTGAAACAGGGGAGTATGATATACTGAACCAAGGGAAGTGTGATATACTGAAACAAGGAAGGTCTGGTACACTGAAACAAGAAATGTGTATACTCAAACAAGAAAGTGTGGTATACTGAAACAAGAGTTGACAGTGTACTGAAACAAGGTCCTGAAACATGGAAGTGTGGTATATTGAAACAAGGGAATAAGGTATACTAAAACAATGGAGCATAGTGGAATAAAACAAGGAAGTCTGATATACTGAAACAACAGAACTATTGTATACTGAAACAAGAGAAGTGTGGTACACTGAAACAGAATATATTATACTCAAAAAAGGGAAGTATGGTATACTGACACAAGGAGTATAGTATAGTTAATCAAGGAAGTACAGTATACTGAAACAAGGGAAGTAAGATATAATGATTCAAGAAAAGTGTAGTATACTGAAACAATGGACTAAAACAAGGGAGGTCTAGTATACTGAAACAAAGGAAGTTTTGTATACCAAAAGAAGGAAATGTGGTATACACTGAAACAGTAGAGTATGGTATACTAAAACAAGAGAAGTATGGCTGACTGAAACAAGGTACTTAAAAAAGGGAGGTATGATGCAGTGAAACAAGGAAGTTCGGTATAATGAAATAATGGAGTACAGTATACTGAAGTAAGGGAAGTATGATATAAATAAAAAAGGGAGTATGGTACATGGAAAGAATAGGACATGGTTTACTGAAACAAGGGAGCATGGTATACTGATACAAGGGAGGTACGATATAATGAAGCAAGGGAAAAAAGGCATACTGAAACAAGGGGTCTGTCTTATACAGAAAGAAGGAGTTGTGGGTACTGATACAAGGGAGTATAGTATACTGAAACAAGGGAAGTAAGGTATATTGAAACACGGGAAGTATGGTATATGGAAACAAGGCATGTCTGGTATACTCAAACAAGGAAGTATGATATGCTGAAACAACAAATGTGTGGTATACTAAACAAGGGGAGCATGTTTTATTAAAAAAGGGAGTCTGGTATATTGAAAAAGGAAGAATGTCACATTGAAACAAAGGAGTATGGTATATTGAAACAAGGGCAGTATGGTGTACTGAAAACGGGGAGTATGGTATACGGAAAAAGGGGAAGTATGGTAAATTGAAACCAGGAAAGTATAGTAGTCTGCAACAGCTAAAGTATGGTATACTGAAACAAGGGAGTATAGTATAATGAATCAAGGGAAGTATGGTATACTGAAACAAAGGAGTATAGTATATTGAAACAAAGGAATTATAGAAGACAGAAACATGGGAAGTGTGGTATGAAGGAACAAGAGACTGAAGCAAGGGTAGTGTGGTGTACTAAAACAAGGAAGTGTGATATACTGAAGCAAGGGAGTACGGTATACTGTAATGAGGAAAGTGTGGCATACTGAAACATGAAAAGTATGGCATACTGAAATGAGGGAAGTATGGTGTACTGAATCAGGTGAGTATGGTGTACTGAAACAAGGAAAGTACTGCATAGTATAACACTATATATATATATATATATATATATATATATATATATATATATATATATATATATATATATATATATAGATAGATATATATATATATATATATATATATATATATATATATATATATACGCTATACTGAAATAAGGGAGTCTGTTATACTGAGAAAAGGGAAGTATTGTATATGGAAACAAGGCAGTATGGTATACTGAAGCAAGTGAAGTATTGTACATACAGTGAAATAAGGCAATACAGTTTACTGAAAAATGGAGTATGGTATACTAAAACAAGGGATTATGGTATACTGAAACAATGGAAGTATAGTATACTGAAAGAACTGAAGTATGGTATAGTGAAACATGGGTGTGCTGGATACAATAGAAAACGGTATACTAAAACAAGGATGTATGGCATACTAAAGCAAGTGAAGTGTTGTATACAGAAACTAGGGAATAT
The DNA here is from genome assembly GCF_019279795.1 of Protopterus annectens. Classification (NCBI taxonomy): domain Eukaryota; kingdom Metazoa; phylum Chordata; order Ceratodontiformes; family Protopteridae; genus Protopterus; species Protopterus annectens. The sequence goes on along the minus strand of NC_056734.1, from coordinate 955,802,856 downwards.
GGTATACTGAAACAAGGGAAGTATTGTATACTGGAAAAAGGGAAGTATAGTGTCCTGAAAGAAGGTATATAGGGTATACTGAAAGAAGACAAGTGTGGTACACTAAAACAAGGGAATATGATATACTAAAACAAGGGAGGATCAAACACAAAAAATAAAGCAGAATGGTATTCTGAAACAAGGGGTGTATGGTATATTGAAACAAATCAAGTATGCTGTACTGAAACAGATACTAAGTCATTGAAGTATGGTGGGCTAAAACAAAGGAAGTATAGTATACTGTAAAAAGGAAGTGTGGTATTCTGAAATAAGGGAAGTATTATATAATGAAACAAGGGAAGATTTGTATACAGAAAAAAGGAAGTATGGTATGCTAAAACAATGGAGTATTTTAATATAAAGCAAGGGAACTATGATATACTGAAACAAGGGAAGTATGGTAAACCAAAACAAGGGAGTATGGTATGCATACCTCTCAACCTGGAAACATCAAAAATCTGGACAAGGCAAATGAAAAATAGGTACAAATCTGTACACTGATTTGTATATAATTTGCATACATAATTATATAACCCCACCCACTCCAATGGAATGTTGGGATACCAACTTTCAAATGCAAACTGAAGAACAGACAACCAAAATATGGCACCAGACTCCCCCCGCAGCCATTTCAATCATATATATATATTTATAGTACAAATTCATTATATATCTTGTCTAGTTCATGAATCATGACAGAAAAAAATCCTTTGAACGAAGCCACTTATCTAAACCTAATCCACAAATACATAAAATCATTCCATGCATATGTATCTTTCAAACATATATGTGTTGAAATAACTTTGTTATGACTCTAGTAAAAAAAAAAAATCTGAAGGCAAGCTTTAGTTTTCAAGGGACAAAACAAAGTATGTGTTGCATCAGTCTGGGTTATAACATAAATCAAGATGCACATAGCTTTTGAACAATTCTTACAGGAAGCAAACAGTCCACTTGTTAAATACAGTAACTAACAATTTTGTGTTACTGCTTTCTGAGTTCAAGGCTACTGCATTGTTTATATGCTTGGTTTAACAGCCTGAGAAAATTGTGTGTGTTGAGTGGCCTTACTGTCCATTCCCGTCTGTTCCTGCAGCTGGAGCACTAAGAAATCAGATCTTATTATTCATTAACTCACATTAAGGTAGGAATCAGACAATACAAACTCGATGAACACTGAAAGAAGTAGAAATCAGACACAAAAATTCAACGAACAATCTTCTTAAAGCTCTATATTGCCACCTATATTGTCCTACAAACCAAAAGGAAGCTATGAAAATGACATACAAGGCTGTCACCTCACTTGCCTAAATAAAATTAGATATTTCTCATTGAAACGCTGGGTCAAGTGCAACACATCATGTTATTACCAAAATAAATAGGATTAGAATCTGTTTTATATAATGCTGGGTCAAGTGCAAAACATCCCTTTATTACCAAAATAAATAGAATCTGTTTTACATAACGTTAAGGTGCATTGTACTTTTCTACAACTTCAGATAAAACTGCACATTTCCACCTAACCTACCACGATGTTTTCGAACGTTTATGTTCCTTTATGACACGTATGAAAAAAAAACATATTTAACCTCGTTTTATACACATTAAAACAATTTAAACAGAAAAAGTGAGTTAAACATTACAGATGTGCTCAGCAAAACGAGCCTTTAAGCTCATAAGGATACAGTGCTAATGTAAACTCGCTTTCTTTTTCATGGTTCCTGTTGGAATGCACACTTCCTCTATGATGATCAAGACGAGACAAAACACTTTAACCATTCAAATTGCTTTTAACAAAGGTCTTTCATTATGAGTTGAGAAGTTACAAGTGTTACCTCTTTGTTATGCAGAAATACCTAATACATTACCACCTAACCAGCACAGGTTTCTCTTTTCAAACTAATTCACCTTTCCTACATTAGCATTTAGTGAATGGAAGTTATTCCACTATTGTCAAGCGCATTGCCACATCTGTACTACTAAAAATCTGCAGGTGTATGCAAAACACCAATGTTAAACAGCTCATGTATTCACACATTTGCAGGACATCTAAACTGCTGCTATTTTATTAAACAGAAATACCCAAACATTTAGAAAAGATGACAGCTTGATTAACCTTGTGGTGTTAGAAGTTCATTCTATTCAATTTAGTCTCAGTTTTAATTAAATAATGTCTTATTCATTATTCAATGTCAATATTCAGTCATACTGCTCTCCTCAAGCAGAACAGCATCAAGTAGAAAGAAAGCTGGCATTCTTAACGTAACCTGTATCATGAAACACACACACCATTTGCCGGCTTTAAACAGCAAAGTAACCTTCTGTTTGGCAACTGACACTCACTTTCAGCTGTGCAGTTGAAGAAATCCGAATGGCAGTCCAAGTTCATTCATTTAGTAACAGCAGAGACTTCCTGCCCCAATGGCAATGCATTCCGACTGGCTTACAAAGTAAATGCATTGTAAATAAATCTTCCTGTGACAGACACGCGGCTTATGTTCTGCCCAAACGGCAGTCCAGTATTCAAACAGGTGCGCAGCATATTGACGGAGCTGACTTCATTGCGCACGTGATGACGTCAGCTCCAAAAGCGTGAAAATCAAACAAGTAGATTTGAAAAATCAGAAATAACGGGGTGCCAATCGGGAATCGTGTCACCCCATTATTGGGACCTCACAACTCTGTAAAAAACGAGTAATTTGGGACAGTTGAGAGGTCTGATGGTATGCTGAAACAAGGGAAATATGGCATATTGAAACAAGGAAGTATATTATACTGGATCAAGGGAAGTATAGTGTACTGAAACAAGAGAAAGTATGGTATACTGAAACAAGAAAGTGTTGCACACTATAAAACAAGGGAAGTATCATATAATGAAACAAGGAAATTATGGTACATTGAAATAACTGAGTATTTTATTTTGTAGCATGGGAAGTACTGAATACTGAAACAAGGAAGTGTTTCACACTAAAACAAGAAAAGTATGGTTTACTAAAACAAGGAAGTGGTGTAAATTGAAACAACAGAAGGTAAAACAAGAGAAGTACTGTATTCTGAAGCAATGGAAGTATGGTATGCTGAAACAAGGGAGTGTGGCATACTGATACAAGGAAAGTATGATAATTTGAAACAATGGAAATAAGGCATACTGAAACAAGGGATCTGTTTTACACAAGGGATGTGTGGTATGCTAAAACAAGGGGAATATGGCATGTTGAAACAAGGGAAGTGTGGTATACTGAAACAAGAGTTGTCTGGTATACTCAAGCAAGGAAGTACGCTATAGTGAAATAACAGATATTTGGTATACTAAAACAAGGGGAATACGGTATACTGAAAAAGGAAGTATGGTATACTGAATCAAAGGAAGTATGTCATGCTGAAACAAGGGATTATGGTATATTGAAACAAGGGCAGTATGTTGTACTGAAAAAGGGGAGTATGGTTTGCTAAATCATGAAAGTGGTGCTACACTGAAACAAGGGCAGTATGCTATACTGAAACAGGGGAGTATGGTATACTTAAGTGAAATATGGTTGGCTGAAACAAGGTATTTAAAGCAGGGAAGTATGGTATACTAAAACAAGGGAAGTATGGCATTCTGAAACAAGGGAAGAATCACATATTGAAAAAAAGGGAAGCATGGTTCATGAAAGAAGGTATATAAGGTATACTACAGCAAAATAAGTATTTTATACTGAAACTAGGGAGTAAGGTACACAGAAATAAGAAATAATGTTATACAGAACCAATGAAGCATTGTATCCTGAAACAAGAGACGTATGGTATATTGAAACAAGTGAAGTATGGTATACTGAAACAAGGGAGTATGGTATACTAAGATGTGGCAGCATGCTGGTGTAAAACAAGGCAAATATGCTATACTGAAACAAGAAGGTGTAGTATACTTTAACAAGGTAAGTATTGTACACAGAAACAAGGGAAGTATGGTACACTAAAACAACCAAGTATTTTATTCCAAAGCAAAGAAACTATGTTATACTGAAACAAAGAAGTGTTGCAGACTAAAACAAGGAAAGTATGGTATACTGAAAAAAGGTATACTAAAGCAAGGGAAGTGTGGTATACTAAAACAAGGGAGTATGGTATATTGATAAAGGAAGTATAGTACACTGAAACAAAGTATGGCATACTGAAAGAATGACGTATAGTATACTGAAGCATGGCAAATATTGTATACTTATACAAGGTAAGTATGGCATAACTAAACAAGGGAAGTATAGAATATAAAATCAAGGGAAATATAGTATACTGGAACAAGGGACTAAATCAAGGGAAGTATGGTGCTCTAAAAAAGGGAGCAAGGTTTAATGAAAGAAGGGAGTGTGGTTTATTGAAACAAGGGAAATATGGTATACTGAAACAAGGAAGGGTGGAATTCTGAAACAAGGGAAGTGTTGTATACTGAAATATGGGAAGTCTGGTATACTGAGACAAGGTGGTATTTTATAAAACAATGGAAGCATTGTATACTGAAACAATGGACATATGATAGAATGGAAGTATGGTCTACTGAAACAAGGGAAGTATGGTATACTAAAATAAGGGAATATGGTATATTGAAAGAGTGAAGTGTTGTATACTGAAAGAAGGAAGTTTTTTATACTGAAACAAGAAATGCATGGTATACTGAAATGAGAAATATGGTACACTGAAACAAAGGAATTATAGTACACTGAATGAAGGGAGTATGGTTTACTGAAACGAGGGAAGTGTGGTATACTAAAACAAGGGAGCATGGTGTAGTGAAACAATGGAAGTATGGTATACTCCAACTAGGGATGTATTGTATACTGAAACAAGGGATAATTATATACTGAAACAAGGGAGGTATGGTATATTGAACAAGGGAAGTATAGTATATTTAAAGAAGGAAAGTATGGTATACAGTAACAATGGAAGTATGGTGTACTGAAAGAAGGGGGTGGATTATATGGAAACCAGTGCATTATGGTGAACTTAAAAAAGTGAGTATGGTACACTGAAACTATGGAGTATGGTATGCTGAGTCAAGGGAAGTATGATATACTAAAACAAGGGAAGTATGGCATTGTGAAACAAACCATTAGGAGAGATAAATGCTTGTTTCTCTCTCTCAAGCTTCACCTGTTTTTTAATATCCCTTCATCAGATCCGGTATAGACAAGAATCCTGCATATTCTGTCTTCTCTATTTATTCATCTACCTTTGCCATGCTGTAACTATAAAATTTTGAGATGCTTTTCAATGGTTGCAAATCACTACAATCAAGATCATTCCATTAAGTTTTGGGGCTAATGCTATGAGGATGTTGCCATCACTTTTAGACCCCTCTATTTTCGCAATCTTAAGTAACTTTTTATTTCTTCATATAGTGGTGTCTTGTTGATTCTTTAAAAGCAATTCTTGTTTTTTTTGTTTTTTTTTTGGCTTGGATACTGTATCACCTGTGTGAACTGCATGCATGGTGGTAGTTCTCTATCAGATTCACTAGTCTCTGTTTAAGTAACTTCTCAAATGTGTTCTTCCTTTTATGTTTCCCAGTACAGTGACATGGTATACCCAATTTGCTTTCTCTTAATCTACAGAGTTAGACAGAGAGGTATCTCAATTATTTTCCTTCTTTGTTTAGTTTAAAGGGGTCCTACCATTTAGCAAACATACACACACACACACACACACACACACACACACACACACACACACACACACACACACACACACACACACACACACACATCTATCAATATCTACATATATCTTATAGGTTCATAGGTGTTTACTAGGCTAACAACCACAAGGGCCTTTTTAAGCATAGCCATGCAATCCCAAATCTCTGACAAGTTCTGATACCCTTGATAAGTGTAAGCATGAGCCTGGGAGGTGATCCATTTACAAGTTGCCTGTTTGCATTAGAGACATAGGTGCCAAACCAAGGATGAATTTCCGTTTTCCCATCCAGTTGTCCAAGTTGCACTTGAATCAGGTTAGGGAGGAACTCTACTTCACATGGATGGGGAGCCTTTTCCATAGATGGGGTAGTCTCTGGGACAGATACCTATCTCTCCAACAGGTCCTATTTATATCACAGGCAAGGTTTAAGTATTTAGAATGGGCAATTCTGGTATTGTTTGTTTTGTGGATATGTAGGAGGTCCATCAGAATGTGGTCTGACAATGACCTGTATGCCAGGTATAGATATCTCCTCAAAAGCCTGTAGGAGACAGAATACAGGGATAGGGCCTTGAGACGGTCTGCATAGGACATATTACTTATGCCCTGCATTCTTGAAGTGAGGAACCTCTGCAGACATTCCAGTTGTTGGATATGCCTGATTAGGTACATACCAAAGGGGGCAGGCATTGTACTCAATGATAGGTTGATGAATGCTGAATACAGTGGAACAGTGACTTCCGTGGATTAGATGCCATACCTTTGTTTATAAGTTGCGCAACACAGAATGATTTCCTCACCACTGTAGACATGTGATGATTAAAGGCTAGATTACTATCTATGTGTGTCCCTAAAGTCCCTGACTACTGGGTCAACTCTAAGGGGTGTGTTGTCAATATGACAGTTACCAGAGATAGATGACTTCCCAAAGGATACTATTATGTATTTCTTGGCATTTAGTTTTAGTCCATGGCTCTGACACCAGATGTTTGTCTGTGCCAACATCTCCTGGAGAATATTTGTGTCAGTGTGAGATTCATGACAGCTTCTAATTTGCAATCATCTGCAAATTTAGTCAGCCAGAGGCCAATTACATTGGCCTTGACTTCTGAGAAGTAAATGCCAAAAAGGAGCAGTCCAAGGACTGATCCCTGAGGGACTCCATTTGTGACTGGCCTCTTTGTAGAGGTGGACTCCCCAATTCTAACTTCCTGGGTCCTGTCAGTGAGCCAGTTGGCTATCCACTGGGTGATATACAGGTTTGTACCTAACCTCTTGAGTTTGCTAACAATGCCCAAGTGGGGTATTGTGTCAAATACCTTGGCCAGGTCAAGATAGGCAGTGTGAATAATTTTGCCTTCATCCATTGCTTTGGTGATCTTCTCAATGAAGTCCATCAGGATGAGTAGGCATGATCTGCCCTTAACATAACCAAAGTGGGTTGGATCCAGTGTCTGGAGGTTTACTATCTCTACTGATCATCTCCATGATGATTCTTTCCATTGCTTTACATATAAGACTGGTGAGAGTTATGGGTCGGTAGTTTCCAGGGTCTGTAGATGGCCCACCTTTGTGCAGAGGGATGACTATTGCCTTTCTCTATTCATGAGGCACAAAGCCTGTTTGGAGGCTACAGTTAAACAGTAATTCCAGAGGCCCTGATAGGTCATGTTTCATGTTATTTAGAAGGCATCCTGAGATAATGTCTGAGCCCAATGATGCAGTGTTCTTGGTCTTAGAGACAGCATCAAGGACCTGCTCCCTAGTGATAGTATAGGGAGTTATATTTGATGATATTTCCTGAGGGAAGGTTGAGGGGGAAAGAGGAGTAACTTTGGAGCTGAATTTATCAGCCAGGAGGTTTGATATATCTTCTGGCTCAGTACAGGTGGCTCCATTTACAATGAGCTCTGCACACAATTCTGCATTGACTTTGAGGTTGCGTACAAAGCTAAAGTGCTTTGTGGTTGTGGTTTGTGGCTGTACTTGGCCTGGGAGGCCAAACTTACCTCAAATTTGGCTTTGGCAGACTTTATTTGTCCTCTGAGGTGTTTGTTTAGTTTGATGAGAGTGCTTTTATCCTGCTGGGTGCTGCACCTCATATTTTTTGCCATGTTTTTCTTCCTTTTGTATACATCCAATTGATTTTGTGATTCCACCAGGGTGGTTTGTTTTCTGAGTTAGTTTTGTGCTTTCTCTGAACAGTTCTGCATAGGCAGAAGTATTCCCAAGGTTTATGGGGGTTTGAAATTTTGCCAGGTTCAAACTTAATAGTAGTAGGTTAGCCTTAGAATAGTTCCTGAATATTGCTGGTTTAGCTGGGGGTCCACGTTTTATTTTTACTTCAAAGGAGACCATTTTCTGGTCTGACCTACCAGGGAAGGCATTACAGTAGGGGTGTGCAGCAGTCTCCCATATTAGTGAGGACCAGATCCAGTATGGTTGCACCTCTGGTTGGTGTACTGACTGTCTGTCCCAGGGAGTTTGTGTTTATAAAATCCATGAATCTCTGTGCATGTACGTTTGATGTCATATAGGATTCCCAGTTAATTGCAGGGTAATTAAAGTCACCCATAAATATGGTATTGGGTTGGATGGTTAGTATTTCTACTAAGTTTAAATCCATGGTATGGGTTTTCTGGGTCATAGAGTGGGATCTATAGCTTGCAAGGAAGCAGTATTAGATTTTATTTATGGTGATTTGAACATGGAGCAGCTCAAGTGCATTGTCCTGCTTGACCAGCCTTGAAGTATATTTATTTTTGATGTAGACACCTCCACCTATAGTCCCTGCCTGTGAAGTAGCTGGTCTAAATGTGTGGAAGACACATTTGGTATGACCACACAGACATCAGCATTGTCTAGGGTAAAGAGAGCTTCTATGGAGTGGAGTTTTTTGTTTAGACTCCTAGCATTGAGCTGTAACAGGTTTAGATTTTCTTGGTTTTGATTTGCTATGTCAGAAGTACTTTCAGTTTGGCATTGCCTAAGAAAGGTACTATGGGGAAGACAATGTTTTAGGTAATATTCGAAAGCCTAGAAGGGAGAGGTGCAGACCATCCCCGGCATGTTGACCATCTCCTTCCATGCTGACAAATATTGCACTATCTATAAATCTAATCTATATATCTATATATCTATATCTATAAATATATATATATATATATATATATATATATATATATATTTATATAAAATTTCCTAGTTCTTGCACTTCTATTATATGTCCCTTGCTGTCAGATGTTTGTCTTTCCATGTGTTTCTATTGCAAGTTGGTACACAATTTTGAGATACTTTTAAATGGGATTTCTCTTCTTCCCTTGTTTGTTTGGCAATACCTAATAGTCCCTGAGGATTCCTACCATATGTTTATTTAACAGAACTGTACTCAGCTGAAGGCTGCAGCAGTTCTCTAATGCAGATATGTGGCATGGTATTAACTCATAGACTTTAGCATTTGCTTAAAATGTTCCACCATTTCATCTATCTGGGGATTTTACACAGACGTATTTAATTGCTTGACCTTAAAGCACTGGCAGAGTTAGCGCATTATTCTGGACAAAAATGGAGTCCAATAATCACATGGTTATCACTGCCATGAAAAGCTCCCTGAATATAGATTTAGCACTGGCTTTAAATAATGGGATGGATCAGGGTATTTATTGCATAGTGCAAAATAACTAAAATATATTGAATCCATTCCTATGATAGGCTTTGTAATCAAAGGATTTTTAAAGACTGGATGACAGGACGTTTTCTGACTCTCAGGACCTCCACCAGAAAATTTTCCTATTTCTCAATTTCTTTCATTATATCTGTCCATTAAAACCTTACTATCAGGTGTACTTTAGTTTTGTCTATTCCAACGTATCCACCTAATACTGAACTACATGCTAATCTCATCACTAGATTTCTAAAAGGGTTGAGTACTGACATGCAAAAAAAAAAAACCCACCAAAGTGCAGGTGAAGAGTGAATATTAAAAAGTGCTGTTCTCCTTAAAGCTTATTTTTGTAAGGGGGTAAGCCAGTGGCGGCTGGTGACTTCAAATCAAAGGGGGGCTGCAGGAGCCAGCTGAATGGGTGGGGTCAAGGGGAAGGGGTGTAGCCAACCAGAAAGGGGAGGAGCTATGCCCAAAACCACAAAACGAACTTTAATTAAATACACTGCCCTGGGTGGGAAACCATCATTATGAGAGTCCAATCAAGACAAAAATAAGTGTAGAAGAATAAAAATATTTCAATGCATTGGCTGCATGACAGCTTACTTAATATCTAGATGGAAACAAAAGGTTGTGAGGCATGAAAAAATACATTACTTTTTAAATACATTACTGGAATGCCAGTCAAAATCAAGTACAAGCAAAACCAGAAGCACTCAACTCAAACCACTTCTCCTTGCACTGCAGTTCTAATATATAATATATTCAGCTTTATTAAAGTACCAAGTAACATGCTGAAAGTAGAAATCTCGGTGATGCCCCCACTTGTAAAAATGTTTCTTATCCAAAAAAGACCTGCTGCCTGACAACTATCTACTTGTTTCATGGGGAAAACATGCAAGTAAAAAATGAAAAGCAAACAAGAAACAAGCTCAAGATACATTGCTTAAAGGATTACTGTACAGGTTATGGACCACACATGATTGGCATTCTCTTTAGTTTACGGGTAAAGTCTGTAGAGATGACTGGAAGTCTCCAACAAGTGTAATGAGCTTTTTAAAATAATGGAATCCTGTCCTTTAATACCCAAGGCTTATACATTATCTAGTCAAGTATTCTCTGCATGGCAACAACAGAAAGGCTTTTTTATATAAACAAAATATTTAATTTATATATACAGTTTTCAGTTTATTATATTTATTTGTTTTTTACACATTTTCTGATTATGGAATTTATATTAGGGGATGAATTTACAAATATCATAGAATTATAAAGGAATAGAACACATTGATTAAATGTATGCATATTTTTGGTGCACAACTTTAAGGTTAAAATAATAATTTATTATATTGTGTTGAACTAGTATTACAAGTAATGTACCATTCTCACTTTTAGAATGTAATCTCATGGTGATGATTCTTCTTTAGTCAAGACTTTTAAATAATTGATTAATTAATTATTTTATTGATCTGACAATTGATTAATTGGATTTTATTGGGTTATATAAGGAAGGATAAAGCTGGGTGTGTTTTGTTAAATGACTCTGATGAAGCCAGTTGTACTGGAGAAAGCGCCCAGTCTATGTGATTTATTGGATTAAACTGTATTTAATTCTACTCCTGGTCGGTGCCTCATTGTTGGATTTTGCTAACCCTGTGGTTGATGGTACCTATTTTATGCTAAAGTCTGTAGAGATGACTGGAAGTCTCCAACAAGTGTAATGAGCTTTTTAAAATAATGGAATCCTATCCTTTAATACCCAAGGCTTATACATTATCTAGTCAAGTATTCTCTGCATGGCAACAACAGAAAGGCTTTCAATGTTGGCAATTCTTTAACAGTATGCTTATTAAAGCTTACTTGCATCTTATGATCTCAGACAAGCTTACATTATGGTCATTAAAGCATTTATACTTAAACACAGAGCAACAGGCACTTTGAGTAATAAGCATAAATCAACAGTACAAAAATATGACAGAAACCAGACCTTTCTGCAAAATCAAGGACAGATGAAAAGCCACTGTAGTACTTGTGTCTACCTTGGATGCGGGGGGAGGGGGAGACACACTACACATTTACACTGCATAACTACTCCTTGCCTTGCTTGGACACATCCAGAGTCAGTACATGGTGGAGTGGGGTGCAAGAAGTATGTCACAATTTGAAATGTCTCTGGCTGACTGTGATGGCCCTGACACATGTGTAATACCTCTCAACCTCAGAGCAAGAAATCTGGACAAAGCCATACACAGACGTGGGACAAATGCCCACAAATAAGGACAATTTTTAAATATTGCTCTAATAAACTTAGAAAGATAATAGAATAGGTCTTGCATTAGTATGACTTTTCTGAAGGGTATAAAATCTGAAACTCAAATGTCTGCCATTATTTTCTAACTTCAGTCTTTAGTGATTTGTCACTAATTTGCCAAAAAACACAATTTTATGAAAATGGACCAAATGTGATGCAAAAATATAAAATAGCCACACAATACAGCTGGGAACCTGTCAAAGAAGGGACACTTTAATATTAGTACTGCTAACTTGAGCAGCTGACAAAATAAAAGAATCTACATGCATTTCAAGTAATCTATAACTTTGATTATTACAGTTATTTCTTAATTGTAAACCCTCCATGTTTTCTTCCAAAATTGCTATTTTGCGGAGGGATTATTAGGGGGAAGAGAAACATTTTAAGCCAAAATCGGAGACAGTTGAGAGGTTGGCTATGCCTAATTCTATAAAGCAATTTATTTGCATGTACCTCTCAACCTGTTAATGCAGTAAATCTGAACAAGGCCAAATATACTGGGGGAACATATAAACAGTACTACAAATTGCTCGTATAAATTGAGACAGTTGATAGCATAACAGTTCTTACTTTAGCATGCATTTTTCTGAAGGTTATGAAGTCTGAAACTCAGTGTATCATTGTTCGTACTTTAGCATGCATTTTTCTGAAGGTTATGAAGTCTGAAACTCAGTGTATCATTATTTAGTGACTTAATTTCTAAATGATTTGCCAGAAAACTACAAATTTTATGAAGAACAAACCAAAAACAAGAAGCAAAAATCTATTCATTCTTTGAAAATCTGGGCAGTTGGGAGGTATAGTTCAGCTGGGCCTGTCTGAGTTTGCTGCCCTTCCCCCCTGACAAAATCACGGTTGAATGGAGCCTCTGCAGCCATTCCTGTGAACCATTACTTGGCTATTTCACTCCATTTACCATAAACACTAATGTGCATACTGCTTTACTTGTATGATGAGTTGGACTTCATTTGAAAGTTTTATTTTGTATTTTACAGCACAAACACTAAGTCATCTACTAAACAAAGCAATGCAGTCTCACAATGAAAACTTAGCATTAAAACTTCTCTGCTCTTGAAACTCACATTCATTGAAACAGCATTGAAACCCACATTCAAAGAAAATACATTTTGCCAGTGGCAGATAAAGATTAATTTTGGGCTGTTTTCAAATCATAGGCCCCTTGCACATGAAACATACATGTGCTCTTTGATACACCTTCCTCATTGTACTAAATTATATTCCTTGTACAATATATTACAGTTGTTAGAGGGCGTTTTAAATTTGTTTGAACATTTTTCCAGTAAACAATGAAACAAAATGCATGCACCCATAATGACAAAACTGCCCAGTTCAGAACATTTATCATAAAAGTATACTCAGACTTCCGCAGTCCACCATTATCAGTAAATATGCACAATTCTACAGTCCACCATTATCAGTAAATATGCACAATTCTACAGTCCATTATCAGTAAATATGCACAATTCTACAGTCCATTATCAGTAAATATGCACTATCTCTGAAGAAGTAAAAATCATCTAAATAATTCCACATTAAAGAAATCTGTAACTAATGAAGAGGTTGCTGCTAGCAAACACCTTTATATTTCATGGTTTCATCAAAAAATAAAGTGCCTGTTGCCCCTCAGGAATAAATTGCCTATATTACATTAAAAAAATGATAAGCTAGTAATATTGCAAGAGGAAATGGATGGCAAACCGATAACGAACTCATAGTTAGTATCTTCACCAAGGAGAACATTCTCAGTACAGCAGCATCCACCCCTTGTGGGAGTAGAACCCACAGCCTTCTGCATCAAAGACAAGTACACAACTTGTTGTGCTATTAACAAGGCAAACCAACTTCACTTAAGCAGCACTAAACTTCTGTTCCCCTGCAGCTCTCAGCTCCTTGTAAAATCTACTCAATACTCAACTTTGCAGCACAAGAAAACTGGAAAAAGCCAAAATGTATTGGGAGGGGTCAAAAGCCCAAAAACCAGGGACACAAACATTGCTTGTATAATCTTGGAAAGTTGGTAGAACCATACATTTTACTGCCAAGCTCCCTGTACAAAACAGAGCAACATACCACTATTCCAAATCAGCTGCTTTGTAAAAGAGGAAGACTGAAACTTAAATGGCTATCATTTAGTGAATTCAGTTCTCACCATAGCTGTCAATCTCTTAGTACAAAACACCTGGACAAACCCAGTAATGAGGGAATACAGCCCTCAAACATTCAGTGAATTCAGTTCTTGCCATAGCTGTCAACCTTAGCACAAAAGACCTGGACGAAACCAATAATGAGGGAATGCAGTCCCAAAAATAGGGACAAATTTCAAATATTCATCTTATAAACTTAGAAAATTGCTAGAATAAAAGGTTGTGTTACGGTTGTGTTACTATGTATTTTCTGAAGAACATGAAGTCTGAAATTCAAATGCCTGTCAATTTTACTGCTGACAGAATAAAAACAATTTTCAGCAGAGACCCAGGGAGAAATACTGCAGACACGTCTTTGTAAAATGACAGGGCACCAGAGCAAATCCACACAAACACAGGGAGAAGATGCAGACTCCACACAGAAGGCACCCCAGCCAAGAATCAAACCAGAAAACCTATAGCTGTGAGGCAACAATACTACCACTGCACCATCAAATATGCAAGGACTTAAACATTCAGAAACCTGAAGTCTGAAATTCAAATGCCTGTCAATTTTATTTAACATTTGTTAATCAGGACAGTCTGACTTGGAACAAAAAAAATTCAGCAGAGGCCCAGGAAGAAATAATGCAGACATGTCTTTGTAACATGGGAGGACACAAACCCACACAAACACAGGGAGAAGATAAAGACCCCACAAAGAAGGCACCCCAGCCAAGAAGCAAACTTGAGAACCTGCAGCTGTGAGGCAACAATGCTACAACTGCCCCATCAAATATCAAGCATTACAACATTTACAAACCACAGATATTATGAGGAACAGATCAGATCAAACATGAGGCAAAAATCTGCAGGTTTTTTTTCACAAATGGTGGTGGGTAGGGAATTAAGGTCTTTAAAACCTGCATACAAGGTACAGGATTCAAGCCTGAGGTATTCCCTACCACACACACAAACACCTGTAGTAGCAAACCACAAAAACTAAATATACTGCATTACGCCAAACAGTTGTCATGAGAGTCCAATCAAGACAAAATGAAGTGTAGAAGAATAAAAATATTTCAATGCATTGGCTGCATGACAGCTTAATATCTAGATGGAAACAAAAAAGGTTGTGAGGCATGAAGAAATAAATTACTTTTTTTAAATACATTAATGGAATGTCAGTCAAAATCAAGTATAAGAAAAACAAGCAGCACTCAACTCAAACCACTTCTTGCACTGCAGTTCTAATTATAATTTATATTCAGCTTTATTAAAGTAACAAGTAACATGCTGAAAGTAGAAATCTCTGATGCCCCCACTTGTAAAAATGTTCCTTATCCAAAAAAAGACCTGCTGCCTGACAACTACTTGTTTCATGGGGAAAACATGATCAAAGTAAAAAATGAAAAGCAAAAAAGAAATAAGCTCAAGATACATTGCTTAAAAGGATTACTGTACAGGTTATGGACCACACAATTGGCATTCGGTTTATGGTTAAAGCCTGCAGAGATGACTGTAAGTCTCCAAGTGTAATGAGACTCTTAAAATAATGTAATTCTGTCCTTTATTACAAATACTGGCATATGCATTTCAATACCCAAGGCTTATACATTATCTAGTTAAGTATTCTCTACATGGCAACAGAAAGGCTTTCAATGTTGGCAATTCTTTAACAGTATGCTTATTAAAGCTTACTTGCATCTTGCAATCTCAGCCAAGCTTACCTGATGGTCATTAAAGTATTGCTACTTAAACACAGAGCAACAGGCACTTTGAGTAATAAGCATAAATCAACAGTACAAAAAAAATATGACAGAAACCAGACCATTCTGCAAAAATCAAGGACAGATGAAAAGCCACTCTAGTACTTGTGTCTACCTTGGATGGGTGGGATTCTCTGCACATTTACACTGCATAAATACTCCTTGCCTTGCTTTGACACATCCAGAGTCACTACATGGGGGAGTGGGGTGTAACAAGTATGTCACAGTTTGAAATGTCTCTGGCTGACTTGTGATGGCCCTGACACATTTGTCATACCTCTCAACCTCAGAGCAAGAAATCTGGACAAAGCCATACAAAGAAATGGGACAAAGGCCCAAAATAAGGACAATTTTTTAAATATCGCTCTTATAACCTTAGAAAGCTAATAGAGGTCTTGCATTAGTATGAATTTTCTGAATGGTATGAAATCTGAAACTCAAATGTCTGTCATTATTTTCTAACTTCAGTCTTTAATTATTTATCACTAATTTGCCAAAAAACACAATTCTATGAAAAATGGACCAAAAATGTGATGTAAATATATAAAATAGCAACACAATACAGCTGGGAACCTGTCAAAGAAGGGACACTTTAATATTAGTACTGCTAACTTGAGCAGCTGACAAAATAAAATAATCTACATGTATTTCTGAAATAAAAGTAATCTGATTATTACAGTTATTTCTTAATTATAAACCCTCCATGTTTTCTTCCAAAATTGCTATTTTGCGGAGGGATCATTAGGGGAAGAGCAACATTTTGAGTAAAAATCAGGGACAGTTCAGAGGTTTGGCTATGCCTAATTCTATAAAGCAATTTATTTGCATGTACCTCTCAACCTGTTAATGCAATAAATCTGGACAAGGCCAGATATATTGGGGGGAACATATAAACAGTACTAAAAAATGCTCTTCTATAAACTGGGACAGTTGATAGAACAGGTCTTACTTTAGCATGCATTTTTCTGAAGGTTATGAAGTCTGAAACTAGGTGTGTCATTGTTTAGTGACTTAATTCCTAAAGGATTTGCCAGAAAACCACAAATTTTTATGAGGAACAAATCAAAAATAAGAAGCAAAAAATCTATTCATTCTTTGAAAATCTGGACAGTTGGGAGGTATGGTTCAGCTGGGGCTGTCTAAGTTTGCCGCCCTTCCCCCTCACAAAACCCTGGTCAAATGGAGCCTCCCTGCAGCCATTCCAATGATCCATTACTTTGCTATTTCACTCCATTTACCATAAACACTAATGTGCATACTGATTTACTTCTATGATGATTTGAACTTCATTTGAAAGTTTTATTTTTGCATTTTACAGCACAAACACTAAGGCATCTGCTAAACAAACTTGGCACTAAACCTTTTCTGCCCTTGAAACTCACATTCACTGAAACAACATTAAAATCCACATTCAAAAAAAATACATTTTACTCGTGGCAGATAAAAATTAATTCTGGGCTGTTTTCAAATCATAGGCCCCTTGCATATGAAACATACATGTGCTCTTTGATACACCTTCCTATTGCTTTGAACATTTTTCCAGTAAACAGTGAAACAAAACTGTCCAATTCAGAACATTTCCATCATAAAAGTCTACTCAAACTTCTACAGTCCACTATTATCAGTAAATATGCACAATTCTACAGTCCACCATTATCAGTAAATATGCACAATCTCTGAAGTAGTAAAAAAGTCATCTAAATAATTCCACGTTAAATAAATCTGAAAATGAAGAGGTTGGTGCTAGCAATCACCTTTATATTTCATGGTTTCATCCAACAATAAAGTGTCTGATGCCCCTGTGGAATAAATTGCCTAAATTACATTAAAAATAAGCTAGTAATATTGCAATAGGAAATGGATGGCAAACTGATAACAGGCTCATAATTAGTATCTTAACTTTCAGTACGGCAGCATTCACCCCTTATGGGAGTAGAACCAACAACCTTCTGCATCAAAAGCAAGCACGCAGCCTGTTGTGCTATTAGCACTAAACTTCTCTTCCTCTGCAGCTCTCAGCTCCTTGTAAAATCTACTCAATACTCAACTGCATCTCAACTTCGCAGCAAAAGAAGTCTGGAAAAAGCCAAATTTATTGGGGTGGGTCAAAAGGGCAAAAACCAGGGACGCATTAAACATTGCTTGTATAATCTTGGAAAGCTGCTAGAATAAAATGCTGTGTTACCACGGTACCACCATACATTTTACCGCCAAAGTCCCTGTGCAAAAAAGAGTCAGAACAACATACCACTATGCCAAATCACCTGCTTTGTGAAAGAAAAATGCTGTGTTACCACTGTACATTTTACAGACAAGGTCCCTGTGCAAAACAGTCAAGAGCAACATACCACTATGCCAAATCAGCTGTTTTGTGAACGAGAGGAAGACTGAAACTTAAATGGCTATCATTTAATGAATTCAGTTCTCACCATAGCTGTCAACCTCTTAGCACAAAACACCTGGACAAATCCAGTAATGAGGGAATACAGCCCTCAAACATATTCAGTGAATTCAGTTCTTGCCATAGCTGTCAACGTTAGCCCAAAAAACCTGGACAAAGCCACTAACAGGGTATTACAATCCCAAAAATAAGGAAAAATTTCAAATAGTCATCTTATAAACTTAAAAAATTGCTATAATAAAAGGTTGTGTTACTGTATATTTGAACTGTATCTTACTGAAATTGGTACACCTTGTTTGCTCTAGCATAGACTAGATCCAGGCCTGCTGAATCTAGCTTTGTTTATATGCTTGTTGTTTGTTTGCTTGTTATTTCCCTGGAAGCTAATTCCACCTAATACGCAACTTCTCAGCGCTTCTGTGGATCACTAGTGATATCTGCATTGCTTACTGTACTTATTTCCTTGTTTCACTTGAAAGAAAGTTACTGTTTGTCGTTTTTGCATTTAGTTACTTGTAACACATTGCACTCAAGTTACCTGGCACTTGCTCACTAAAGCAATTATATAAGTCAGCACTAAAAATTAAAAGCACTACACCCTCACTCCCCACTGGCCCTTGTTTTCAATAAAGGATTTCCCAATATTATTCTAGCATGTCCAAAGGTCAGTTGTCAATCTCCTCTCCGGTCCAGCTGGTGAATCTGGGAATCTTGAGGCAATGTTATAACTGCCTCATGTACACAGACAACCCTCTCCTCCTCCCACATAACTCAATTACTTGCGAGAGATGCAGCTTTTTAGCCAAACTGGAGGCTGAGCTCTCTCAACTCAGGACTGGCAAGACCAGACAGGAGGAGAAGGCAACTACACACACCACAAAACCAGCCTCACATAATGCTACCACTCCACTGAATCAAACACATAAACACACAAAGACATACTCGGAGGCTCTGAGTAAAAATTTACCTAAACAGCAGAGGCCTCCAAAGCAGACACCCAAACAACTGCTACCTCAAGACACCCCACAAGCAACAAATAAACCACAAAAGCAGTGTGCAAAGCAGTCACAGCCCTTAAGGCCAAATACAACACCAAACATACTTGTCATAGGTGACTCCATAGTCAGACACACTGACGTCCCACTCACCAGGCTGAACAAGGAGAGGGTCACAGTAAGCTGCCTATCGGGCGCTAGAATCCGCCACATAACACAAGCACTCGGGTCACTCCACGGCAATTACAAATATGACACAGTCATTGTCCATGCTGGTGTGAACGATCTGAGACGTACCTCCCTGGACCACATGAAAAGAGACATAGAGGAGCTCTCTGATTATGTAGCCCAGGCAGGTATGACCCTGACCCTGAGCAGTATCCTTCTTTCATCAAGAATGATGCCACAATATAGAGACAAGATGATCAGCTTTAACAATTGGCTTAATGTCTGGTGTCATTCAAAGGGGATCCAGTGTCTGTCTGCCTGGGATGACATGCTTGACAAGCCACGCTGCTTCGCAAGGGACGGCTTGCACCTGTCACCCCTGGGATTCCGGATATTGGCTAAGGCTCTTGCCACCCCATAGTGCCTTTTTAGGCAAGGCTCAAATTCTAAACCTACCACCCTAGAAAACAAAAATGGGAAGAAGCTGAGGGTAATGCTGCTCAATGCCAGAAGTCTAAATCTCAAAATGCACGCACTCGAGGCCCTTCTCAGTATGGAGAACATCGATGTCTGTGCTGTAACTGAAACCTGGTTCAAGGCTCCTGAGAGCACCCGGCACTATTAGGTTTTACCTCATATCATGCGTTCCGGCCCCAAAACCCGGACCACACCACAAAAGGAGGGGGTGTATCCATATTCATAAAGGATACCCACACCTCCAGGTTGGTGGCAATGCACGAAGCTTCGGAAACCATCCAGGTGCAACTAACCATAGGCAAAACTGCTCTACAAATTGTAGCATGCTACAGGCCACCCTCTCAAACTCAGAAACCCCACACAGCCTTCCTGAAGACACTGGAGGGTATAAATGTATCTCCAAACACCATCATATTGGGTGACTTCAACTACCCGAATATAGACTGGGAACATTACTCAAGCCCTAACTTTCTAGCCCAACGGTTCTTGGAGTTCATAAATTCAAATGCCATGGAACAGCTAGTCACTGTTCCCACGAGAGGAGAAAATATACTAGATCTCATTGTCACAAACATGGGGACAAAATGCTCCACACTGGAAGTATATCCCTCATTGGTGAGATCTGATCATAAACTAATCTCACTGGAAATCCACATCCCGCCCCCACCCCAAACAAAAAAGACCACAGTGAAGAACTTCTCTAAAGCAAACTTCACACTACTCAAGACTGGTGTGGAATCCTTCAAGGCCCCTGAGCCAGTGGAAACCAAAACCCAAGCTGCGGAAGCCCTTACAAATGCCTTCTATGAACACCTCCAGGACTGCATGGATCAGGCAATCCCAAATAAAACCAAGACTCTTTCCACAAAGGGCAAACGTCCAGTCTGGTGGACCCCAGCCATTAACAAACTTTACAATAAGAGGAGAAAGCTATTACATGATAGAACAAAATCCATAAAAGGGAAGTCACCCCTGATCATTATTAGTAAAAAAATACGAGCACTCATAAAATCAACTAAGGCCAATTTTGAGAGAAAAATTGCCATGGATTCAAAGGACAATCATAAGGCCTTTTTCAGCTATGTTAGGAACCTGGGTGGAAACTCCCAGATATGCTCAGAATTAGTCCAAAATGATAGAAAAATCACTGAACCCACAGACATTGCCAACATACTGGCAGACAGGTTCAGTGCAAACTTCACCCCTCTCCCCTAAAGGAGAGATAACTATCCCAGCCGAGTGTAGCCTCCCAGACATCTCAAATGCGCAGGTGAAAGCTGCTCTCTCTAAAGCTAAAAACACAGCATCAATGGGACCGGATGGTGTCCCCGGCTGTGTGCTACACGAGCTAAATGAGGAATTAAACCCGCACATAAGGCAGCTGTTTAATCTCAGCCTTACCACAGGATACGTGCCCAAGGAGTGGCGTGACGGCAACTGTGGTCCCACTCCACAAAGGCGGCGCCTCTATGGACCCTGGTAATTACCGCCCATAAGCTTAACAAGTCTAGTCTGCAAAGCTATGGAGAGGATCATAATGGAGCTCATAAACAAAGATATAGGGGACTTGCAGACATTGGACCCGACCCAGTTTGGCTTCGTCAAGGGAAGATCATGCCTTTTGAACTTGGTCGACTTCTTCGAAACAGTCACCAAGGCCATTGATGAGGGAAAGGCAGTCCATACAGCCTACCTTGACCTTGCAAAGGCTTTCGACACAATACCCCACTCGGGTATTGTAGAAAAACTTACCAGCTTAAATGTAAACCCATATGTCACAAGATGGGTTGCAAACTGGCTTAAGGACAGAACCCACAGGGTTAGAGTTGCTGGCGCTATGTCAGCCGGTCACAAGTGGTGTCCCACAGGGCTTGGTCCTTGGCCCCCTATTGTTCGGCATCTACTTCTCAGAAGTACAGGCCAACATTGGAGGACTTTGGCAGACAAAGTTTGCTGACGACTGCAAACTGGGCGCCATAGTGGAAAGTGCATCGGACACGGATATCCTTCAGAAGGGACTCACGGAAACAGATAGCTGGTGCCAGAGCCATGGCCTGAAGTTAAACGCCAAAAAATGTGTAGTCATACCCTTCGGGAAAAACAAGGTAACCCCAAGCTACCATATAGGTGGCAATCCACTAAGCACAGAAGAGGTTATCAGGAACCTGGGGACCCAGGTTGACAGTGGCCTTTCTTTTGACACTCACGTTGCTAAAGTGGTTAGAAAGACCTTCTACATTGCCCACCTGATCATGAAGGGATTTACATCCAGATCTAGTGAGGTCATTGTTCCCCTGTACTCTTCACTTATCAGACCAATGATCGAGTACAATGCCCCATTCGGGATGTATCTCACCCGACATCTGCAGCAATTGGAGAGACCCCAAACGTTCCTCACCAAAAGGATAAAGGGACTCCAAAATCTGTCATATGCTGCCAGATTGAAGAATCTCCAGCTCTATTCAGTCTCATACCATCTGCTCAGAGGTGACATGTGCCTGACATACAAGGCCATGTCCAACCCGGAATTAATGGACATGCTCCACCTCAAAAAATCCAAATCCACCAAAACCACTAGAGCAAGCGACTTAAACCTTAGCACGGATATAAATAGGACGTGCTGGAGGGATAGATTTATCACTCAGAGACTCCCTATGCTGTGGAATAAAATCCCGGTCCATGTGAGGCAGAGCACCTCGCTGACTCTGTTCAAGAGAAATCTTGACCTGTGGATGGGAGATCGTAGGTTTACCCCGGGAATCATCTCTGTGTCACTGCTGGACAGAGGCACACCAAACTAATGGGCACAGTATTTTTTCATATAAGGGGTGGCGTAAGCCACAAAAATTTGGGCTAGGCTTATAAATGCCTTAGGGCAGATAGCCTAGTATAAACCTATGAACCTATGAACCTATATATTTATTGCTAGAATAAAAAGTTGTTTTACTATGTATTTTCTGAAGACTATGAAGTATGAAATTCAAAATGCCTGTCAATTTTACTTCTGATGGAACAAAAACAATTTTCAGCAGAGGCCCAGGGAGAAATACTGTAAACACGTCTTTGTAAAATGGTAGGATACCAGAGCAAATCCTCACAAACACAGAGATAATATGGAGACTCCACAAAGAAGGCACCACAGCCAAGAATCAAACCACAAACCCTGTAGCTATGAGACAACAATACTGCCACTGCACCATCAAATATGTAAGAAATTAAACATTCAGAAACCTGAAGTCTGAAATTCAAATGCCTGTCAATTTTATTTAACATTTGTTAATCAGGACAGTCTGGCTTGGAACAAAAAAACAATTTTCAGCAGAGGCCGAGGAAGAAATAATGCAGACATGTCTTTGTAACATGGGAGGACACAAAAGCAAACCCACACAAACACAGGGAGAAGATACAGACACCACAAAGAAGGAACCCCAGCCAAGAATCAAACCTGAGAACCTGCAGCTGTGAGGCAACAATGTTACTACTACACCATCAGATATCAAGCATTGTAATATTTACAAACCGCAGATATTATGAGGAACAGATCAGATCAAATATGAGGCAAAAATCTGCAATTTTTTTACAAATGGTGGTGGGTAGGGAACTCAAGTCTTTAACACCTGCATACAGGGTACAGGGTTCAAGCCTGAGGTATTCCCTACCACACCACCATGAGCACCTGGGGCATTTTTTCACACACACACACACACACACACACACACACACACACACACACACACACACACACACACACACACACACACACACACACCAGTCCAGCATAACACTTCCCTAACCAGTCAGCATAATCACACACACACACTTCCCTAAACACAGTCCAGCATAAATTCAAATAGTACTAATTAAAACACACACACACTATAAAATAATTAGCACACTTACCTGTCCTGGCTGTCCATTCTCCATAATGTACATCCAAATGCCCGCACAATAATCCAAAGACCCGCGAGATTCCCGAGCTCCAAACCCTTCCCGACGACGAGAGACTGACTGCTGGTGTTGCAGTCCGGCCCCGACGTGTTTTCCCAGCGAGTCTGTGCACTTTAAAAGTACACAGATGTCTCCTCATGTTTCCCTACCAGGACTGCCGGACTGCCTGGAGCATGCGCAGTAGACTCGCAGTAGTCTGGACTACTGCGCATGCGCGAAGTCCGCGAATTTTAAAACTTTTTTTTTTTTTTTTTTCTTTTTAGTTCTTTTTGTTGAGGGGGCTGCAGTCCAGCAGTCCAATAGCATGGGCCGCCCCTGGGGTAAGCCACCTTGCAGCCCCAAAATTGGGGGGCAAGCTTACCACACCACCAAATATACTAACATCGAGACTGACATACCATAGAGAAAACGGAATATTCTGAGAAATGTATGTCTCATACTTAATATATGCAAATCCATTTTTCCAGCTATTCAGTCCTAGCATTATGGGACTCATTAAAGTAGATCACAATATTTCAAACAGTTACCTTCAAAAAGACTTTATGAACCAAAGGTTCACATGCTGTTTTCTCTCTATCATTACATACACTATGTATCTCTAAGTTATTATTGTACCTCAAAAGATGGGTAAGACATAAAAACATCTTGCTCATCTTCTTCATCTACAACCATATATTATTCCTCTTGCCCTACTGAAAGTATATTCTCACTGTGCATATTTAAAATCTGGCCACCTATCTGAATATAAACTATTTTTCCAGTTTTTTCAAGGTAATCTTATTGTAAGGAAGAAGTCATTGCTTTCTCCTCTGTGAGTACTGATGCTGGGATCACAATGTCTAACTATTCTCTATGAATAGGAGAACTCACACCAGTAATCTTTAATGCCACTGCTTTATTTAATTTTTCTTCTTCCTTTTTTATGAACGTGAAGTGTAGAGGTCTCTTCCTTTTGCTGAGAGTACCTGCATTTTGCCTCTGTAGGAATATCATTATGGCTTTGTTCAAAGTCATTTATTCCCTTAGTATTCACCAAGTTTTCCTTCTCTTCTACTTTATATGGCTCACACAGGGTGACTAAACTCTCCATCTCAATGTATTTCTCCTCTTTAGGGACTCTCCTTCTGAAAAGGATGTACTCAGTGGTATTATTTCTTGCTTACAGATATCTGTTGCTTAGAGATTTCCCATATTGAGATTTCTTTCTGACATTGACAGACATGGCTTTGGAAGTCAGAGCAGATACTGTTCTACTTCTTTAACTACACTGGTAAAATCTGTTTTATTTTTACAGTTCTTCCTTTCAATACCCACCACCCGCATATATTCCCCATTTCTGAGGCTTTCTGTTTATCTTCATAGTAAGTTTAGAATTCAGCTGATTGGTATATTTTCTATATTTCCTAACTTAATTTCTTTAGATTATATGCTTTCAGTTAGAATTCTGTTCTGTTCTGTTTTGATTCTCACTTTAACTCCTTGCATTGCAACATGTTCAAGCTGCAATGACAAATCTGTCTTTGCCTTTTATCGTATGAACTATTTTACTATGGGAGTCTTTTCATTCTAGTGGTTCTGCTAGAGATATATTCCGACAAATCTCTAACCATTGCAGGGTCTTTTTCATTTGAATTCCTAGACTCTTATAGACTTTTTAACATCATTCTTTGGTCTTTGCTGGATTCTAATACTGTAATAATGTGCCTAGTAGTTGATATCCTTTTTTTCTGGGTTATGCATAGGCATATCTGTAGACATATTCCTCTGATGTTCCCCTTCCCATAATGCTGGGGTACTCTACCAAAAGAAATACCTTCAACCATTCTGTCTATAGCTGTCTAAAGTGGGATAAATCTTTCCATATTGTTATATCATGTATTAAACTTGGAATTACAGCAAATGTGTGGACTACCTTTCTAAACCAAATTTACATTTCTATCTGAGTAATAGGAAACTACTTATTAGCATCATAAATACATACTGATTTTTTTCTTTTTTTGTTTTCAATGTACATATGTACTGTTCTTTGGTAAGTGCTACCTTACTGCCTAAAATAATTTTCTTGGGTGCTGAAAGCCAGGGAACCTTTTTGGCTATAGTACCTATCTATGAACCTATGAACCGATAAAAGTCCTTGCAGTTTTCTGCCATCAGCAAAGTCATTGCACTTAACTTGGCAAGGTGACAGTAACAAAATTGAATAGTAACCATTCTATAGGACAGTTTACTCCATTAAAGAGTAAGCATGAATGTAGAAGTATAATAGTAGTAGTATTCAAACATTACACTTCTTGCAGGCTTTTACAGAGAAAGGAAGTTGAGCATTCATTAGTATTAGTGATATAGTTAAAGAACCATTATCACACACAAACCTTTAAAAAACATACTTATCTCTTCCCAATATACATTCCATTTTTTTCACAATCCATAAACATGTGTGTCCAATCAGCTTCTGCATCTTTACTACAGATACAGCAAACTGAAGAAATAATTTTACTAAACTTAGAGATTTTATAGGGAGTAACAAACATTCTATGTATATATTTCCACATAAAAAAAAATCAGTATAAACTTGAAGAAGTTTAACTAACTGATTTAAGGAACAATATTTTACTCTTACCATTTCAGTTCCAGAATTTTGCTTCAAGATTAACTTACATAATTTGTACAAGCTTCCTTTGTAGGCCAATTTACCTTTGATTTTAGCATTCATACATGCACATAATGGGGGATACTTCTTGAAACTTTTCAATTTCCTCATCTATTTCTTCAATTGAATAATTTAAATCTCCTATAGTTGGTAAAATATAATCTGCAAAAAGTTGTATTTTAGATTGACGATCTTTGTTAATTGTGAATCCATCATTTTTTCATTGTTTAAAAATCACTTCAAACACGAACAAACTGATGAAAAACTTCAGAAAAGTTGCACCTAGAAACCAACCGCTTTAATAACTTTAAACGCACTTTTTTTTACAAACGTTTTTCATCTTACTCTATAGTAAAACTTCTTCAGAAAAAAAACAGTTTATTGCAAGTAGCCCTTATATAAATTAGATTGAAATTTTGGCGCCAAACTATGCACCAAATCATGATGAAATTTAAAGTTATATTCACCTACATTACATTTCAAAAAATACATTAATAAAATACATTAGATAAAATACATCATAAAGACTGGGATAACTCTGATAAAAAATACCATTATTAAAAATTATTAAACATAAATAAGTTTTGACCATGTACACCATTAAGAAACTTTGAACATCTCATAATAAAGAAAAACGATGGGGTGACAACCTTATTTATACTTAAATACCACATGTTCAATATTCAAAACTACATATATATGAAAAAATATATATGAAAATATATATATATATGTTTTATCAAAACGTAAACACCGATGCTTTTATATCAGTGTAGCAGTGTTCCAAACTGTTAGTGTATTCCGTCTAAAATGACAGATGTCCGGAATACTATTCAAGTATCATGACAGGTGAGATGTATAAATAACCATGCCAATGGAAATGAATAATGAATATATTACTATTTCATGAATTCATTGATTTAAAAACTAAAGATAAATTATTTATATCGATCACTATTTTTAATATATGATAATAAGCCTCTGGTTTAACTAACTTACAAATTATGTATAATGACAGGAGTCCAGAAATTTTTTCCACATATTTTAAGAAGTGCTAAATATGCAAAAGTCTACAATGTAAAAATAATAATACTGATAAATTGATACCCTCTTGAAAGAATTTATGTTTACATTTAGATTGTATTTATTATCTATATATAAAAATTCATTTCCCATATAAGGGAAACCTTTCTTATATATAAAATCCAATAATATACAAAATAATATACAATAAAAATAATATACAAATACGCAAATATTTAATGATGCATATAATATATTGCTTATAAGCTAAATATTTAAAATTATTAATTAATACTAACCATATGTAAATCCTTAAATTATTTCAGTACTTCCATATATAATATTATAAACTATTTATTATGAAATATTTATATATGGTACTATGCATAAACTATACTTTACCTTTCCAAACTCTTCAACTTTAATAAACAACTGATGGAACATTTTTCATTAGGGCATGGATATAAACATACATTAAGTCTAATTTGCCAAAACTAACTTTTCCAAAAACAGACCAATAGGTCCCCTCTTGTGTTCGAATGCACCTGTTGTATAATTTTAAACTTAAATTTATGTTCAGGATTCATTTTGATATGCCTAGCTAATGCATTCTCTTCTTTTACTTGGTTAACGCTTCTCAGATGTTCTGAGATTCGATATATGATCCTACGGTCTGTTTTGCCCACATAAAATGATGGGCAACCTTGGCATTTTGCTATGTCCACTACTCCCTTTGTATTACAATTATATCTCCCCTTTAAATAAATTTTATAACCATTGATATCACTACTATGACCTGTATCTATTATGTAACAAAATGAGCAGTTACCACATTGCATCATGCCCGGATTTCTTATAAATGTATCTTTCTGCCTTTGAAAGAGGAATTTGAAACTATTTGTTTTTCTCCATACAAATTTAGCTGTAAGATTGAACACTGAATTCAAAAAAGCATCTTCCTTCAATAGATCCCAATTCTTCAAAATTATTCCTTTTATATGTGTTGAATAAGAGCAGAAATTCATGATACATGCTAAGGTAAACTTTACCTCTTGTTCTATGAGCCCCTCTTGATTGTATACTTCTATAATTCCTTCATTACTATGAATCGAACTCTCTTCGTTTCCATTACTCTTGTTATTTAAAATAGTTGTGTAAAACCCATTCCTTCTTTTTATTGTAACTTCATTCATTATGTCTTCTATCAAATTGAGTGGATATGCTCTATTAAGAAACATGGACTTTAAATTTCTGCATTCCTCTTCGAATTTTTCATCTGTTGTTATCATCCTTGCTGCTCAGACATATTGTCCCTTGAGCACTGAACTTTTCTGATGAAATGGATGAGAACTAGAAAAATGCAGAAATCTATTAGAATATGTAGGCTTCCTGAATATTAAAGCCTCATATTGTTTTAAATGACTGTTCTTTATCACCTTTATGTCCAAATATGATATAGATGAATTGTCAAATGTGTATGTGAAGTTCAAAAATTCAGATGTATGATTCAACATTGATACTAAATTTTCTGCTGTTTGTTTTGTACCATGAATTATTATAAATATATCATCAATAAATCTGACATAGAACCTCACTACCTCTTGAAATAGAGTATTCGAGAAAGCATATTTACACTCCCAACATGACATCACCATATTTGCATAACTTGAGCCACATGGTGATCCCATTGCTACCCCTTTCTTTTGTACATAATATTGATCTTCAAAGAGAATAAAATTATATGATAGTATTATATCTAACATTTCTTGTACAAGAGTAACTTCAGATTCTAATGCCTGCTTTTGACGCATTCTAGTTGTAACCCATTCTATTCCTTCGTCATGCGGAATGCTAGTATACAGTTCCTTGACATCTATTGTCAAAAAACTGTATTCATCTCTATATTCGAACTTATTTAATCCTTCTAAGAATGTCCAAGAATCTTTTATGATCCATTCTTCCTTTGTCACATATTTCTTTAATATAGAATCAATGAATTTAGCGCATGCATAAGTAGCGGAATTCCTCCCATCCACGATGGGTCTGAATGGAGGATTATACAAATATTTGTGGATTTTTGGCACCCCAAAAATAACTGGGACTCTAGGTGTTAACATGAACAAAAAAAGTGAATATATGAATGTTGATTCTTGCTTCAATAAATAATTCATTTATAAAGCTTTTTATGACTTGATTTGCTTTATTATATTCATTAAGAGATGCTATCTGGTATACCTCAGTGTTCAAACTATCCCTGATACGCTGCTGATAATCTGGAATATCCATAAAGACCAAGCCCCCTCCTCTATCTGGGTTCATTATTCTGATATTGGCCTTTAATAAACACTCCAGACCATCCATTTCTTCTTTATTCAAGTTATCAGTGAATTTTAAATTATTATTACTTAACCTTCTCAAATCCAATTCACATATTTTTTCAAATGTGAACAGTGTATTATGTAAAGGAGGGTTGTAACAACTAGTAACTCTAAATTCATTCATAACATGATCTTGTTGTGTTCCAAAAATATGTTTCAAATTTAACTTTCTGACAAAAAGTTTAAGATCACAAATCGTTTCTGCCAAATTCATTCTACTTGATGGTACGAAAGTTAGACCCTTGGAAAGTGTATCCACCAAAACTTGTGTGACCTGAAAAGAAGAAAAATTGTAAATAGTAAAATCTTTATTGTTGTTTTCTATAATATCAGGTCCATTTAGTTCATGATTTATCTCGGTCATCTCCTGTTGTTCTGATTCCTCTTCCTGTTCCATCGCTTCTTCTGCATATATTTCTGAAAACCCTGATTTTTATTGGCATTAGTTGTTGATCCATTAGCTACTTCTGCTCTAGAATTATTAATGTTGTTGTAACTTTTTATCCATTCACTTCTTCTTACTGGATTTTGTTCCACAACATTCTGATCTTGATGTCGTGATGATTCAGAAGTAGAAGGATTAGACTGATGTCCATGGTGATTGTTACTAAAATTATTATCATTTATTCTGGGCTCATTTTCATTATTATTTTCCATAAAAAGATCTAATGAATCTAATAATTTGTTCTGCCATACTTGCATCGGTGAGGGCGATGGATATGCTATCCCTTTTACATATTGCCCTCTATCTCTTTCCAATTTTTTGATTTTCGTTTTCTTTATTTTTTCTATATGTTGCTCTATGCTGTGAAAAACTCGCAAATAGTCATATTTGTATCTGATAAAATCAGAATGTTGTTTTATAGTGAAATCCAGTTTCTCTATTTTATCTCCCAATTCTTTGAGGGTGAGAGAATAATGTTTGATCATAGTCTGCATTAATTGAAAGCCTTGTTGGTTGAATAGGTTAATCAAATCTTTGTGAAATTGTGAACCAGGTACTAAACCTGTAGGATACCGCCAACTTCTAAGGCCTTTTGGCACTATTTCTGCTTTTAAACATTCTTGGAAATATTCAATTTCCAAGGTCAGTTTTTTATGTTTCAACATGTTTTCATCCAATTCATTAAGCAGGTTAGATAATGCAGCTTTACTGTTCTCTATTGCATTTTGCTCACTTGTTATTTGATTAGATTTGGAAAGACCTATTGGTAAAATTAGCCAGTCTTTCAAATTAGGCATTTGAGATAATTCTCTTACATTTGTTTCATCGATTAAAATTCTGTCATTAATACAAGTCTCTGGGGCTACCGATACCATATTAGCATTGTTAACTTGATTATTCACGTTACCATCTATAAAAGGAATAATTTTGAAGAATTGGAATCTATTGAAAGAAGATGCTTTTTTGAATTCAGTGTTTAATCTTACACCTAAATTTGTATGGAAAAAAACAAATAGTTTCAAATTCCTCTTTCAAAGGCAGAAAGATATATTTATAAGAAATCCGGGCATGATGTAATGTGGTAACTGCTCATTTTGTTACATAATAGATACAGGTCATAGTATTGATATCAATGGTTATAAAATTTATTTAAAGGGGAGATATAATTGTAATAAAAGGGAGTAGTGTACAAAGCAAAATGCCAAGGTTGCCCATCATTTTATGTGGGCAAAACAGACCGTAGGATCAGAGATCGAATCTCAGAACATCTGAGAAGCATTAACCAAGTAAAAGAAGAGAATGCATTAGCCAGGCATATCAAAATGAATCCTGAACATAAATTTAAGTTTAAAATTATACAACAGGTGCATTCGAGCACAAGAGGGGGACCTAATGGTCTGTTTTTGGAAAAGTTAGAACTTTTGTGGCAAATAAGGCTTAATGCATGTTTATATCCAGGCCTTAATGAAAAATGTTCCATCAGTTGTTTATTAAAGTTGAAGAGTTTGGAAAGGTAAAATATAGTTTATGTATAGTACCATATATAAATATTTCATAATAAATAGTTTATAATATTATATATGGAAGTACTGAAATAATTTAAGGATTTACATATGGTTAGTATTAATTAATAATTTTAAATATTTAGCTTATAAGTAATATATTATATGCATCATTAAATATTTGCGTATTTGTATATTATTTTTTATTGTATATTATTTTGTATATTATTGGATTTTTTACATAAGAAAGGTTTCCCTTATATGGGAAATGAATTTTTATACATAGGTAATAAATACAATCTAAATGTAAACATAAATTCTTTCAGGAGGGTATCAATTTATCAGTATTATTATTTTTACGTTGTAGACTTTTGCATATTTAGCGCTTCTTAAAATATGTGGAAAAAATTTCTGGACTCCTGTCATTATACATAATTTGTAAGTTAGTTAAACCAGAGGCTTATTATCATATATTAAAAATAGTGATCGATATAAATAATTTATCTTTAGTTTTTAAATCAATGAATTCATGAAATAGTAATATATTCATTATTCATTTCCATTGGCATGGTTATTTATACATCTCACCTGTCATGATACTTGAATAGTATTCTGGACATCTGTCATTTTAGATGGAATACACTAACAATTCGGAACACTGCTACACTGATATAAAAGCATCGGTGTTTAAGTTTTGATAAAACATATATATATATTTTCATATATATTTTTTCATATATATGTAGTTTTGAATATTGAACATGTGGTATTTAAGTATAAATAAGGTTGTCACCCCATCGTTTTTCTTTATTATGAGATGTTCAAAGTTTCTTAATGGTGTACATGGTCAAAACTTATTTATGTTTAATAATTTTTAATAATGGTATTTTTTATCAGAGTTATCCCAGTCTTTATGATGTATTTTATCTAATGTATTTTATTAATGTATTTTTTTAAATGTAATGTAGGTGAATATAACTTTAAATTTCATCATGATTTGTTGCGTAGTTTGGCACCAAAACTTCAATCTAATTTATATAAGGGCTACTTGCAATGAACTGTTTTTTTCTGAAGAAGTTTTACTATAGAGTAAGACAAAAAATGTTTGTAAAAAAAGTGCGTTTAAAGATATTAAAGCGGTTTATTTCTAGGTGTGACTTTTCTGAAGTTTTTCATCATTTTTTCATTGTTTCTTATACTGTTAGCTAAGGGTTTGATAACTAATGCAGATAGCAAAGGGGGCAAGGGACATCCTTGCTTTGTGCCTTTGTTCAAAGTGAATCCTTGAGAAATGTAATATTCAATTTTAGCATATACTTTGGAGTCACTCTACAGATTTTTTAATATTCTAGCAAATTGTTCTGAAAATGCAGATACTTCTAAAGTATTAAACAAGTAGTTCCAGTCTACAGAATTAAAAGTTCTATCAGTATCTAAGCCAATTAGGGCCCATTTATTGTTCATTCATTTTTGCTCAATGTAAGATAATTAATACCCTTTTGTATTATCATGCATTAATATATTAACTATAAATCCTGTTTGATCTTAATTAATGTATCTACTATATCTCTTAATCTTGTAGTGAGGATGGAAATCAATATGTTACAGTTTAGGTTTAATAATAACATAGGTCTATATGAGGAAACTAACCTATTATCAATTTCTTGTTTAAGTATAGGTGAGATTACAGAAAATTGCCATGAGGGAGGAATTATTTTGTTACTCTGAATTATACTGAAAACATCACTCAGTAATTCTAAAATATGTAATGGAAGCATTATATAATTCCATACTTAAACCATCTTCAATAGGTTTATTCAACAGTGCAATCTGTTGGTCATTAAGTGTATTAGTGACATTTTTATTTAAATAGTTGTCAATTTTGTAATCATTGGGATTATTATTTTTATCTTTATTAATATATTTAAGAAATTCTGAGAGGATCTTAAGTATTTCATCTATGTCTGAAGTAAGCTTATTAGTGTGAGGATTTTGGATATTATTGATTTGTGCCTTTTTGCTTAACATCTTACTTCTATTAGCCAATATATGCAGATTGTTGGATGTTATCGCATAACCATGCAATTTTATTTTTTCTAAAGCTATCTCCACACTATCTGTGTTAAAACTGTTTGATATTTGTCATTATTTTTAAATAAATTCTGTATTATCTAATTTTTTTGTTGTTCAAACCTTGCTTTGTGAAGTTAATCTTGTATTTCTAATGACTCTTTATCCAGCTGTTTCATTTCATTACTAGCCCATCTTCCTATTCTATCTTTAATATGCCTTTTTAAGGTGTGCCATAGTAAGACTTTGCTAACCTGACCATTATCATTCAAGATAAAAAGTTTTTCAATTTGTTCTTTAAGATAACTCTTAAATTATTTTTAATTTCATTATATATACTGGGATTCTATAAATAATCTGAAATGTTCTTACAGAAATTAATATATTAATACTTAGTAAATTATGATCAGATAAAGGGCAAGGAATAGTTTTAAAATAATTCATTTTATTACGTAAATCTGTAGAGGCATAAATCTGATCAATTCTAATTTGAGTCCCATGCCCATATGAATAATGGGTAAAGAACAATGATGTATCTTCTGCTTTTACTATTAAATCAATTAAATTGCTATCACTAATTCATAGCTTTCTTCTGTTCACTTGTATCTTCTATACTAGATATGCAGTTAAAATCCCATGCTAAATTAAACTACCCTTCCAATGACTTTGTAATAAGTTTAAGTGAACTTTACCCATGCTTTCACCTGTTTCAGAGATCAAGTAAAAAATTATCTAGTGTACAGAATTTGCCATTATATATAATTATTACAAATGTACACATTCCTTTGGGATCATTAATGGATTCTATGACATTAGGCACTACAGTAGAATTTCTCCAAAGTACAGCAGTTCCTCTCCTCTTTTTGTTAACAGATGATAGCATTTGGTAACCTAAATTATCTAAATAATGTGTATCTTTATCTATCAAGTGAGTCTCTTCCAAGAATATAATATCTCCTCTATTTAATTGTAGGCATTTAATTAATGATTTCTTTTTGTTGCCATTATTTAATCAATTTGCATTAACAGATAATAGATTAAAACTATACATGCTGTGCATTTAAAAAGATTTTTTATAAAATATAATATGACATTTATCCACCACATTAATGTAATTGTATACAAGACTCTAATGCATTCCTTCAACACTATCTTAACATTCCACATTTTTTCTTCCTTTCTGCAAACTAAACTACTAAATCTCATAAATAACAAAAACAGAAACAAGTCTAGACTTTAACTGTATATATTACTAATAGAACACAACCTACCATGGATACCAAAGCACTAAGTTTGCCTATAGAATAGCCAAACTACTATACTATCTCTTTACCCATGAATAACTATTAATTCATTTAAAAACTAGTCAAAAGTTACCATGGCTTACAAATAATCAATATATTATATACAACTTAAAATAATAAGAGACTATTAATTCAGTTATATATTTTGCCATTTAAAACTATATCCCCCATTACCACGCAAAACTTTAATAATACTCTTCTATTAATCAGGAATATTAAATAATACAACAAGTAGTGTATTATATACCTGTTTATAAAATAGTAGTATAAATTATCTATTAAATATTCCTAAATTATTTGCTCATTCAGCATTATTATCACTAAATTTCTAAATAACCACAAGTAAAAACTATGACAGCAACCAAAGGAGTAGTCCACCACAGACGTATACAGCAATCCACTTTAAATGTTTATTAAGTGCTTTTTGTCCGGCAATTTGCTAGAACTTCTTCAGATACAAACATTCAAACTGTTTCCTCATTTAAAAACCTCCTTACACTGAGTCATGTGTCAGTTCTTACCCAACAGAATCATACGTTTCCCACATAAGGTTAAATTAACCCTTTCCTATCTAGTAACAAATAACATGGTTTGTCAAATACCTTTTACCTACTTTTACTCATCATTTTAAACATTTAAAACACTGTATAAAAATTTTTTTTAAAGTTTCTTGTATACAAAAAATCATTACTTCAAAAAATTCACATTGTCAGCCCTCACATTCTTGAGTTATTGCTTATCTTGTTAAACTTTTCAATTTTAATATACATAAAATTGAGCAAATTTCATTCAGGCCAGGACAAGCATTCAATCGTATCTGCCATATTAATTCAAGTCTGTCCAACATGAACAGGGACACCCTCTATTGTCCAATGTTACTTGTTCAATAGCTCTAAATTTAAATCTATAGTTTTCATTTTCAAGTATGTGCCTAGCTTCTGGAAGAAACACTATGATCTTAGCAGGAAACACCAAAGTAGCTTTAATGTTGTTCTTTTTAAGTTTATTATCAGTGGTAAGCAGGATTTTCTTTTACTCATTACTTTACTGGAATAATCATTGTCAAATCTGACTACCTGTTTACCTATTTTAAAAGTGTGGGATGGACGATGTTATTTTTAACATTTGATCTTTTTCTAAGCTAGATATAAACTTAACTATAACTAAACATGGTGGCAAGTTTTCATTCTTTGAATGTGTTCTCAAGGATCTGTGTCCTTTCAATTCCAAAATATAAAGTTTCATATAGATTTAATGTTTTATGTAGCCAAGTTGTTAAGAAGTTTATTATATTGTCTCCCTCATACTTTTCAGGTATACCATACATTCTAATGTTATTTCATCTTGGTCTGTTTTCTAACTCATCAACTTTACCTATATGCCAGTTATTTTGTTTTAAAATAAATTCAGTTTGAGGCTCAACTTCAGTTATTCTTCCTTCATGATCATTTAAAGCTTCTTCAGTACTGCTGATTTGTGCACCTTCTTTCATAAGAATTTGTAAATGTTCTATTTTCTTTCTGGTCTCTTTGAAACTTTCTATTTCAGTATCCAGGTTGTCCATTTTAAGTAATATAGCCTGCATACTAGATATTAGTGACTGCATGTCTTTTTTAACACAAAATATCCCTAGTACCATTTCTTGAGTGGCTCATGCTGACGTCTCTTCTCTCTTAACCAAGTAATTGAAATTCTGAAAGTAAAATTACAGCTTTTGAAAACTTGAATCTACAAATCTTTTTTTCTGACTATCAATGAATAAATTAGCTAACAAGTATCTCCAAATTTAAATTTTTTTGATAATATTTTCTGTCAGAGGAAAGTTTTCAGTCACCAGTTGTTGCTTCTGGTTAGACATCTTGGTGACATCCGCTGGAAGTCTTTCTTGATATGCTTTTTTTTATTTTTTTCATTTGGGGGGGGTGAGAGAATTATCATTTCTGAAGTTTTCTGTTATTTTGTTCCTTTATACAGGTGCTACTTTAGTATGTGTTTTTTTTACTGTTGATAGAGTATAGGATGTTCATACCATTATGAAACTATATGTGTTCCTGACACCGTATTATGAGTCATTAAATTGAAGGCATTGTTTAAGAAGTAGTCAATAGCAGTCATTAAGTAGCTTAAAGGTAAAGAGATTTAGTAGGAATGCATCTGTATATTCAACCAGTAACCAGACGTATTTGGCTGTGGTAAGGTGACAGTGCTCTCTTGAAGGGCAAAGATGAATGAAGTACAGCATTCCGTTTTCTGTCCTTTTGAGGAGCTGTATATTTTGTTAAGAATGTAGGCAATGACTGGGAGTGAGTATTCCAACCCAAGCATTAGGACACTTATAGCTATGGCATGCCTTGCTTCTTTGGCTAAGAGGTGTGATATTTTGTATCTGCTGGTTATTTCCTGCATACAGGCTAAAAGCCATCTAGGAATGCAGACTGATGTGCACCAGTAATTCCTTTTCTAACACCAGCCCATCCATCAACCAAACTTTTAAAGCACATTGTAGAATTCCTCTACTTTATATGTTTGTTGAGAATAAACTGGCGTACTCACAGAAAGACCATGCAGACATGGACAGAACTTGAAAAGTCCATACAAACAGTGAGTAGAGATTATGACTAAACTCTTGATATTAACCATGTTGTCATCATGCTGCTCTCTCTCTCTCTCTCTTTTCAGTACAAGTCATTGTCATAAAAAATTGTATTTGATAGTTAGCCTGTTCAGTCCATTGCATTTTGGTTGAAAAGGTGTAAATATAAAGTGCTAATTGGAAATCCATTTTGCATATTTTTTATGGCCCCAATATGTTCCAATCATTGGGCTGCAACAACTGTTTATTCATTCCCCACCAGCAGGACAAGAACAAGAACAATCCATGTTTCAGCTATCATTCAGGCACCCCAGAAATGAAGGTGTGTTTAAGTCTTAACCCCCCCCCCAAGTTAGGGATATGTGACCCACATCACTATGGCAGAATCTATGGCCTCCTTGTGTGAGAATATCCTGTCATGCAGCTATAGAGGGGCAACTGAACAGTGGTTTGATGGTCAGATATGAATCTTTGGGTTGTCATTACATCATAATCATCATCATCCCCCCTGAGAGACAATGGAATTGGCAGTCCACCCTGCCCCAATCCATTCTAGGATAAGCATACACATCCTTCCCACACCAACTTCAGTAAGTATCTTCAGAAGCTAGTTGAACGTAGGTTACTTGGGTCATTGCTAGGCTTTATCTCACTATACCAACAAAGCTAGAGTAATCCTGTACAAAGCTAGAGTGATCCCGTACAAAGCTAGAATAATCCTGTTGTTTCAGAATATAGCAGGTAACAGTGTGCTTTTTAAAAAGAGTTGGTCTAATTTTAGGTTCCTTTTGGAGAATAGCAGAGTAGTGGCAGAAGCTAACTCTAACTAATAAAAGGAAATGAACATTTTTTGATATGGGTTTATTAGAAATTGGAGATTCATTAACAATAACCCTTTCATGTGGTAGCTAACACTGCCGGTCCATGCATTATGTTAGCACAGTCACCCCCCCCCCACTCACTCTCCCAGTAACATACACATAGGAAAACACACACGCACGCGCGCACACACACACACACACACACACACACACACACACACACACACACACACACACACACACACACACATGCACACCACATTCATCTTACCTAAGAGTTAAGATAACATCCTTGATGTTTAGGCAGAACCAATGAGCTGGACCACTACTGTGTGTTATCTCTTGCAAAATGTGTAATTCTTTTTTAGGTCAATGAAATAATGTATGCCAAAATGTATGCTATTAAAAAGTTAAAATACAATGTTTTCAGACAGTACAGTTTTTTCCTTAATAAATGTGTATTTATATATTTATTTTATTTATTTGTGTTAAAGGGGGGCACTTTGAATGAAAGATGAGGGAATCTAGAAGCATTACTTGAAAGAAAGGAGCATTAATAAAAGCATTTGCTCGGGATTAGCATCCCAAAGGGTTATGTAAGTATACCAGTATTTGATTAAATTTCAAATCAAAAGAATTGAAGTGTCAAATATTTTTTATAATGTGAAGTATCAAGCTTTGGGACTTTTTACACACTTGACATTTTATTGTATTTTTAAGAGTATTGTACTTTCATTAATTTAATTTTATGATGAATAATTGACTTTCTGAAGGTTATTTATTAAGCAGAGACAACATATTTTATGTCAAATGAAGCCAATTACATATTTGATGAAATGGACTATCATTTGTTCATAATAAACTACTTTTTCTCAGGTTTTTGTGTTTCTTTTTTATAATGTAGAACTGTTAACAAAACATCAAACTATGCATGGCATGATTTAACTTTAGAGTAGTGTCTAGATCAACATCATCTTTCGGCTGTTCCTGTTAGGGGTCGCCACAGCGGATCATCTGTTTCCATTTCTTCCTGTCCTCTGCATCTTGCTCTGTCACACCAACCACCTGCATGTCCTCTCTCACCACATCCATAAACCTTATCTTAGGCCTTCCTCTTTTCCTGTTACCTGGTAGCTTCATCCTTAGCATCTTTTTCCCAATATACACAGCATCCTCCTCAGCACATGTCCAAACCAACATGATCTTGCCTCTCTGACTTTGTCTCCAAACCTTCCAACCTGGGATGACCCTCTAATAAACTTATTTCTAATCCTGTCCACCCTCGTCACACCCAGTGCAAATCTTAACATATTTAACTCTGCCACATCCAGGTCTAACTCCTGCCTTTTTATCAATGCCACTGTCTACAACCCATATAACATAGATGGCCTCACTACCCTCTTGTAGACCTTCCCTTTCACTCTTACTGGTACTCGTCTGTCACAAATCACTCCTGATACTCTTCTCCACCCACTCCATCCTACCTGTACTCTCTTCTTCACCTCTTTTCCACACTCACCATTACTCTGAACTATTGATCCCAAGTAGTTAAACTCATCCACCTTTGCCACCTCTACTTCTTGCATCCTCACCATTCCTCTATCCTCCCTCTCATTCGCACACATATAGTCTGTCTTAGTCCTGCTGGCCTTCATTCCTCTTCTCTCTAGAGCAAATATCCATCTATCCAGGGTCTCCTCCACCTGTTCCCTACTCTCACTACAGATCACAATGTCATCTGTAAACATCATAGTCCACAGGGACTCCTGTCTGATATCGTATGTCAACCTGTCCATCACCACTGCAAATAAAAAAGGGCTCAGAGCTGATCCTTGATGTTATCCCACCTCCACCTTAAATGCATCCGTCACTCCCACTGCAGACCTCACTGCTGTCATACTACCCTCGTACATATCCTGTACCACTCTAACATATTTCTCTGACACTCCCGACTTCCTCATACAGTACCACAACTCCTATCTAGGCACCCTGTCATATGCTTTCTCTAAGTCTACAAAAACACAATGCAACTGCTTCTGATCTTCTCTGTACTTCTCCATCAACACTCTCAGAGCAAACATCACATCTGTAGTGCTCTTTCCCGGCATAAAAACATACTTCTGATCACTAATCATCATGTCCCTTCTTAACCTAGCTTCCACTACTCTTTCCCATAACTTCATGCTGTGACTGATCAATTTAATCTCTCTGTAGTTACTATAGCTCTGCACATCACCTTTATTCTTAAAAATCAGTACCAAAACATTTTTCTCCAGTCCTCAGGCATCCTCTCACTTTCCAAAATTTCATTAAACAATCTGGTTAAAAACTCCCTTGCCAATTCACCTAAACACCTCCATGCTTCCACAGGTATGTCATCTAGACCAGTAGTGTCTAGATCAGTGTATTAAACAGCAAGCAAAGCAAATATGAGTAGAAAAGCCATAGCTTCTATAACCTAATGCTGAAATCCAACAGTAGAAACATAATAGGAAAGAAACAAAAGGAACTAAGAAACAGTATGCTACAATATTCGCACACATAAGGATACCTTATGCCATTACCAAGGGTCTAGCAACAGAAAAGACTCATGTCTTACAATGTAGACAAACCTATCCCAGTGACCGCATGCCCATTATCACTTGAATTAATTCTGGAGAAGTGCTATTTTATTATTTATTTAATGTTTCTTGACCAAGATAATGACCTGATGCATAGCAGACCAATTTCAGATAAAGCCCAGATACACAGCATACTTGCCACATCCTGAGGCACTGCTAAAAGGTGGAGGAGAACAGCATAAGCCATAAAGCAGCCAGGAACCACAATATAAAAAAGCCCTAATTTAGGGACAGCTACACACTGTAGTTCTGAATGTGATGTTTCTCACTGCACATATTAAAATGTGCAAAGGAGACTGTCATAGCTGCAAAACAGAAACCTGTTCTAACAGAAAGAACAATAAAGAAGCCATTCATATGAGATTGTCTAAATCAGACTTGTATGTAGGAGCTTACTATTTTCACTGCACTAGTTTTAATTTATTTTGGGCAACAGCAAATAAACCGCTCCTATGACATTTGTGTGCAGATTTTTCATTGCCAATGTTTATTTTCTTTTACTTTAATCTTGATTATCAATTATGATAATTGTAAGTTATGCTCAGCAAACATCATATGCTGTTCTATTACTGATTAACCATTTTGAACCCTTTCACCTCATGTACTCAGCAGATAAAGTTCCAAGGTTCAGATTGATTTCTTGAAAAAGAAAAATATAATCTTCTTTCTGGGAATGAATGAGCTGGGCTATTTGCAGCAAGCACCAACTTAATAAATGTATTTTAATTATAAATTAAATGTGTAGTACCAAAATGACCTATAAATAGTTGTTAAAATGGATCAAAAATAGTTCATACTGCATAGAATACTGGAATATTTAACTTTCCTTTCCTACCATTTGTTTTTACTAACTCCTGTAACACAACAGTTCTTTGCATCTTTGCTTCATATTCCTAGTCCTTCTCCCCAGGAGCATCTCTTTGTCATGTATGAGGCAGATGTGGTGTAGGTGACTTTCTACCCATTAGAGAGGAGCATACGTTTTAGAAAAAAACTTATGGGCTGTACTATCTAGAACCTTGGCAGTTGTTATCCCATGCTAAGACTTATGGACTAATGGCTATCCAGAGCCTTGACTGTTGTTAACCCACTGTTGAAACATATACAATAACAGCTATCAAGAAGTTTGGTAGCCATTATCCCATGCAGAAACTAATGGACTAATGACTATCTACACCTTTGATAGCTATTACACTGTGATGAAACTTATAGACTAATGGCTATCCAGAAGATCGGTAGCTATTATACTATCTGAAAGATATGAACTAATGTCTATCAAGAAACTTGAGAGCAGTTATTCTATGCAGACACATGTGGATTAATGGAAGTCCAGAACCTTGATAACTGTTATTCCATATTAAAATGCTTGATCAATATAAAAATAATATCTAATATATATACACGTGTGTGTGTGTGTGTGTGTGTGTGTGTGTGTGTGTGTGTGTGTGTGTGTGTGTGTGTGTGTGTGTGTATATATATATATATATATATATATATATATATATATATATATATTTTTTTTTTTTTTTTTAGAATGTTGCTTTTTTAGCTATGTATTTATGGCTGATTTTTTGACATGAATATATATGTATATATTTTTGGTGGCCACGGTGGTGCAGTGATTAGCATTGTCACCTCACAGCAAGAGGTTCTCTGGTTCGATCCTTGGCTGAGGTGCCTTCTATGTGGAGTCTGCATGTCCTCCCTGTGGTCGCATGGGTTTCCTCCGGTTGCTCCGATTTCCTCCCACATCCCAAAGACATGCTATAGGTGGATTGGACACTCCAAATTGGCCCTAGGTGTGAGTGTGTGTGTATGTGCCTTCTGTCGAAGGCTGGGCGCCCGGCTGGCAACTCAACACCATAAAATTCCACTGCCAATCATGAGAGGACAGGTGATCCACTGTGGCGACCCCTAACCAGGAAAAGCCAAATGAAGAAGAAGAT
Organism: Protopterus annectens; assembly: GCF_019279795.1. NCBI lineage: Eukaryota > Metazoa > Chordata > Ceratodontiformes > Protopteridae > Protopterus > Protopterus annectens. The sequence continues at coordinate 955,759,917 of NC_056734.1, read as the reverse complement.
ATATATGTATATATTTATTTTATAATTTAAGTAAGTAGTGTGAGATGACTTTAATAACTTGATTACATTATTGGTTAATTGATGAATTTATGTGTGTGTGTATATATATATATATATATATATAGGGGAAGTGAAGAGATTTGTTCATGGTCTGAAGAAGCATCATTGATGTGAAAGCGCTAACCTGTTAATAAATTTATCTGCTTTTAGCCACGTCGTTTACTACATTTTTATTTTTATTTTATTGGTATATAGTTGTGTAGTAGAGGTTCGCAGTGGCATCGTTGTTTTTTTTAATATTTATTTGTGATCAGTATTATGCCATGCTGAAACTTATGGACTAATGGCTATCTAGAAGCTTGGTAGCTGTTACTCTGTATTATAGGTGCTTCTTAAAGGTACCAGAGGATGTAAACTGTGTAATAGTTAGGGAAGTGGCCACCACAAAGGAGTGTGGGGTATTATGATTTAAAATTTTCATAGATCTGGCAGTTAGTACAGAGGACTAAAGCTCTAATTTTTACTGAGCTTCTTCCTGTGGCACATGTGCAGGGTTTGAATGTTTTGGGAATTGGGGTTGGCATAATAGTTAAGGTGTTTAACACATGCACACAAGGTACAGGGTTTGATTCTCACCTTTGATGGAAACTGACTAGGCATAAAATATCCCACAAGGGTAGCTAGCCTAATACTTACCTATGACAATTATGTTTAGCTTTAATAGCAAGTCTGTCACTTAGAGAAAAAGATTTTGTGCTGGCCACTCTATTTTCATGAAGAAATCCTTGGTGTTAAAAAGGGGAAGATGGGGACTGATGTATGAGGTACAGATTACTACTAAGGACTTAATATAAAGCTGAAAATGCTGAGCATTGTGGTGCCTCTCTGAATAAATGAAATCACAGAGTCCATCAATTTTCCAGTGGAGCAATCATCATCACCATCATCATCGCCAAGATGGCTGGCTATAGAAGAACATGTAATCTACAGCCTGATGAATGAGTGAGGTATAAAGTGGTACAATGACCTCTCCTGATCAGCTAGGTATTCCATTTGAAATTAGATGTGCTAATCCATAGGCCTTTGTGATGACTGTTAAAATGCGTTCTTCAAACATTATGCCATCATCTCTCAGTGTTCTCAAGTCCTAAATAAATCAGTTTTGTCTGTCCCTCACTAGACTAGCTTGTTGAGAGTTGCTCCTTATGCTTTTTAAAGCTAAATGTTAGACTACTGTTTGAATGCAGCATTGTAAAGTGTATCGCTGGTATAAAACAAATGGGTCACTGGCAGACAGAGCTATGCTCCTAATATACATTTACAAGTAAATGCATCCATTTTCTGATATCAATCTCAAAATTTTAGAGTAAAAGAAAACATTATGCAGAAAGAACCCCAGTGCTTACAGGAAGGGCTGTGGTAAAAGAGTCCTGTTTCCATGATGTGTCTTCTTCTTCTTTCAGCTTTTCCCGGTTAGGGGTCACCATAGCAGAACTCCGGTCCGCTAATGATTGGTAGTAGATTTTTTTACGGGTGCCGAGGTGCCAGCTCAATGCCCATTCTACGCATGTCTTTCGAATGCCACTTGATCACGGGGAGGACATGCAGATCACTTGCTAACACAACTGATTGCAAATGCTTAGACTGTAGAGTAAAAGGACATGGCTTGGCTGCCCACGTTCTGTGAAAACCTAATGTCCATTGTACTTACAGTAATTTACCCATCTATCAACAAAATTTATAATTTTGTGTATGATGTACATAAACAAAAAGTGCACATGCAAATTCTTTTGATATGTAGATTTGTAATTTAGAGACACATTAGCCATAACGAGGGAAGACTTCAGTATTGGCTAATTTGTGTATATACACACACAAACACACATATATGTAGTCCATACAAACAAACACACATAGACTTACTCTACCGCCTTCACTACACCCCCTCCACTGTGACCTCCCAGACAGACACACACAAACTCATGTATGCAAACTGCATATACGCGCATGCACACAACCCCAACAATACCTTTGCGCTAAGCACTCCAGCAATTACTTCTGTCTGGATGGATGAACACATGCTTCTGTCAGTGTTCACTACCACAAGTGATCATGAGAGGCCGTGTTAACTTATACAGAATCGCTCAATTGTTTAAGTTTAACGTCATGTTCTTTCTTGATATTTTATAGGAATTATTTCTAAATTAATAGAATAAATTTTGGATAGAAATAGATTACTGTAGATTTTGTTTTTACTGAAATTCATTTAATTTCTTTATTATACATTATAGCGAATAGTTTAACACTTTGACAAGTAAACTCAGCACCACACTGCTGACCCACTGGAGCAAGTGCCATGTTTACTCCAATTTAGTACATTTTTGTCTTATTTTAAAATCAGCATCTATTTTTTTCTCTTTTGCAACACATCTGTGAGATAATTATTTTGCTATTAAGTACCTGTGCTAGCCGAATAGTTACTCTGAAGCTTCTCATTAAAATCAAGAAGATCTTTTAACTCAGAGGTGAGAAGTCATGCTATTTATCAGCATGACTTCTAGGATGGCTTTTCACTTCCACTCTAGGAATATATTAACAGAACGTGGGCAGCCAAGCCATGTCCTTTTACTCTACAGTCTAAGCATTTGCAATCAGTTGTGTTAGCAAGTGATCACAGTGATTAATCAGCAATCTGTAGTAATATAATTACAGACCACTGGAAAGTACAGATGCACCGATCTTCAGAGATAGTTATTATCTTGTAGGTGTGTGCTTTATTTACTTTCTGGAAAAAAAACAGCTAGAACTATTGGGAGTGGTAAACACTATTGGGAGCGGTAAACACTACAAACAGCAGAATACAGATTTTGTAATCTTTGCCGTGGTCAGATCTGGGTGTGGCTATTGTCAGCAACTTCAGCCCTATATCAGTAACTTTGCTGTGCCTATTTTTGATCACTTATTGTGATTACAGGTGATCCCATATGTGGTTACATGTCTGCAGGCCAGTCCATGGATGAAAGGAAAGTACAGTTATGATGATGACAGTAACATAATCAAGAAGACTTAATCAGGGCATAAGGTAAAAACATAGTGTTTGAAAGCTCCAAATTAAAGCAAAAAAACATTTTCACAACTTCCAGGATGGCTTTTCATGTCTACATTTTTTTTTTCTTTTTTGGCAAGAAACCAGACTGGTCTGTGGACAGTGGTAACAGTACTCACTATTCATAGCACCTTACCCTTTAACTACCTTTCTATGTCAGTCAACATTGGGATGGGGAGCCCTATAGCAGCAAGTGTAAATGCAGAATTGTGACTTAATTCATCACATTTTGCAATCACACAAGAGAAGTGATTGCCAGAAGTAGCGGTTTGTTTTTGTATGTGTGGGAGGATAAAGTCAGTGGATGAAAGAAGAGAGCAATTAGAGAGATCACAATATAGTGATTATCGGTGTGGCTTGGTGGGGTGGGATAAGGGTTGGCTGGAGACATTAAAGTGTGTGAAATACATTTGCTGTGATCCTGTTTTTTTTCACCTTTTTCTGTCAGGAACCAGATATATATGTGGGCAGTGGTAACACTATGCACTGCCCACAGCACTATACACCCCTGTGTTTTTTAAGTGTATTTTTATGGCAAACAACATGGGGGTGGGGTGCACTATAGCAGCAAATGGAAATGCATTAACATGGCTTTTTAACTATGTTTGGCACATTGGATGTTTATGTAGGGGCATTCTTCAAGGACAGTATGTGTTTTAAGTACCAGAGCATCGTATTAGAAGTCTTTCTCTTTTTTTTTTTTTTTTTACAGTGTATGTGTTGTTTTTTTAAACATGTGACATATCACAGCTACAATGACAAGCTATAAAACAGCTGCAGCTGTACAGCCAAATTCACTGTAAGCTTTGTGGTTACAACAGTCATGATTGCAGTGTTATATGTGTTGTTTTTACTTGAATACTTTGTTGTTATTACTTCATATTTGTGTAGTAAACTCTCATATGGTGATAGACATGCAGCCTCTGAAAGACACTCCACAGTGGCTTTAATGTGTGTGCCTTGACTGACATTCTCTTATGTTCTCCAATGTACTTGTTCACCACAGCACCCACGATGGAAACCATCTGCTCAGTATGTAAATAATAATGGCTCAAAAACTCTGTGTGTAGTTGTCAAGACATAAAAAGCAAACATCCATCATATTACTTATATTTCAGCAGTATATATATTTTCTTTTTTTATTTTGACCTGTAACACACTGACTACAATGTTAAGCTTTCAAGTGGCTAAAGCTGTGGAGTCAAATTTAGAGTTACACAGCACTGGAATGTCTAGAATTGCAGATTTAAGAGTGTGTTGTAGCTGACAGTCTGCTGTCATTAAATGAAAGGTTCATAACTATATCTCAAGAGGAGCAGAGATATAGCCTTTCAAATATAGGCTCAAGTGGTTTTAGCTGAAAATGCTTTTACTGTTGAGTCTTGACATTTTGCATTATACTGTTTTCATTTGTGGTGCTCTAGTTCATAGGTTCATAGGTGTGTACTAGGCTAATGGCCCTGGAGCCTTTACAAGCAGATAGGATTACTCGATCATCATGCCACCGGACCTTAGTTTCCAGTGCCTCTGTAGAGAAGAGCTAATGGAGTGATTCCCGGGGAGAATTTTCTATTTCCCATCCACTCATCAAGATTTCTCTTGAAGACGGCTAGTGAGGTGCTCTGTTTGACATATATAGGAAGTCTATTTCATAGCATGGGCAATCCCTGGGTTATGAATCTGTCTGTCCAATATGGTCTGCTGATTGTGGTAATGAGGTTGAGGTCTCTGGAGCATGTGGTGTGAAGGGATTGAGATTTCTTTAGCCATAGCATTTCTAACAGAGCTAGGTCAGACATGGCTTTGTAAGTCAGGCAGAGAACGCCTCCAAGTAGATGATATGAGACAAAGAATAGCTGGAGATTTTGAGTCTGTCCATATAGGTCAAGTGTTTGAGGCCTAGGATCCTCTTTGTGAGGTACTTTTGCGGCCTCTCCAGTTGTTGCAGGTGTTTAGTGAGGTACATGCCAAATGGGGCATTGTACTCAATGACTGGCCTAATGAGGGAAGAGTAGAGGGAGACAATGACCTCTTTCTTCCTGGATGCAAAACCCTTAGTAATGAGATGTGCCACATAGAAGGACTTTCTGACCACAGTGGCAATGTTGCGGTCAAAAGAGAGGTTGCTGTCAACCTGTGTTCCCAAATCTCTTATAATGCCTTCTATGTTCAGTGGACTACCATCGATGTGGTAATTCATGGGAACCGGGTTTTTCCCAAAGGGGATGACAACACATTTTTTGTCATTGAGCTTAAGGCCATGGTTCTAACACCAGTCATTGGTATCAGTGTGAGGCCTTTCTGTAGGATGTCAACATCACTTGGGGAGTTAATAATAGCTCCCAACTTGCAATTGTCTGTGAACTTTGTCAGCCAGAGTCCCTTCGTGTTGGAGTGGACTTCAGAGAAGTAGATAATAAACAGGAGAGGACCCAGGACCAAACCCTGTGGGACTCCACTTGTGACTGGTCAGCAGTCTGACTTGGAGTCAGCTACTTTCATACTGTGGGTTCTATCTGTGAGCCAGTTTGCAACTGACCTAGTGATACAGGGGTTGATGCCTAGCTTAGTGAGTTTTTCTATGATTCCTAAATGGGGAATGGTATCAAAGGCCTTGGCCAGATCAAGGTAGGCTGTATGAACCACCTTGCCTTCATCCACAGCTCTGGTGACTGACTCAGAGAAGTCGACCAAGTTGAGCAGGCATGAGCTACCCTTCACAAAACCAAACTGTGTGGGATACAGAGTTTGGAGATTCTCTATATCCTTGTTTATTAGGTCCATGACGATGCATTCCATAGCTTTGCATATCAGACTTGTCAGGCTAATGGGGCGATAGTTCCCAGGGTCCATAGTCACTCCTCCTTTGGGGAGAGAGATGACTGTAGCAGTGTGCCATTCGGTAGGAGCAAAGCCTGAGGTGAGGCTGTGATTGAACAGGGCATACAGGTGAGGTGCCAGTTCACTCTGTAGTTCATGTAGAACACAGCCAGGGATATTGTCAGGTCAATGTATAGAAGCTGTATTCTTGGTCTTGAACAGTGCTGTTTTAACCTGTGTAACAGAAATACTGGGTTCCTTGCAATCCACTGGTATTGTAACTGGTCCCTTAGGGGTGGAGGGGTAAACGGCACTGAATCTGTCGGACAGTATATTGGCAATATCTGTTGGCTGGGTATGGGAGGTACCATTGTGAAGTAGCTCAGAGCAAATCTGGGTATTGCCATGGAGATTCTTTATATAACTATAGAAAGCCTTGTGGTTGACTTTACTATCTGCTGCAATTCTGTTTTCTTAGCTAGCTTTAGAGGATTTGATGAGGGATGTCAACTTTTTGTTGAGGCTGATAAGGGAGTTTTTCCAGTATTGGGACTTCACCTTATTCCGCATCAGTTTCCTCCTTCTGTTGTAGAGTTTGTTTATGGCAAGGGACCACCAGATTGGCTTCCTTTATTTGGAGGAGAGTGTTTTGGTTCTACTGGGTATGGCGAGATCCATGCATTTGTGTACATGTTCATACAGTGCATTGGTGTATGATTCAGCGGTCATGCAACTATTCTCCATTTGCATGGGTGCCATGAAGTTAGCCACCTCTGTTTTAGGAGCCCAAAGTTAGCTTTGGATATGTTTTTCATGGTGGTTAGCTTTGCAGTGGGGTGGGGTGGTGGGAGAGATGTGGATTTTCAAGGTGATTAGTTTGTGGTCGGATCTAACCAGGGAAGAGTTGACTATTGGTGTAGAGCAACAGTTGCCCATGTTAGTAATGACCAAGTCAAGGATGTTGCTACCTCTAGTGAGGGTAAGAACAAGCTGGTCCAGAGCATTGGAATTAATGAATTCCAGGAAACGTTGGGCAAGTGTATTGGTACATGAGTGAGTAATTTTCCGAGTTAATGGAGGGGTAGTTGAAGTTGCCCAGTATGAGAGTGTTAGGCTGGACTTAATATTCTCCAGTGTGCTTAGGAACATGGAGTGTGTGTCTTGGGACATGGTTGGGGACCTATAGCAGGCTACCACCTGAATCACTGTCTTATTCAATGTTAGCTACACCTGAAGTATCCCTGATGCATTATGATGGGCTACCAGTCTGGAGATGTGCACATCCTTTATGAATATGGAAACACCACTGCCTTTGGAGCTTCTGTCCAAGTTCTGGGGATGAAAGATGTGGAATGAGTTATAGCCTGATAGGGCAGGGGTGCTTTCTGCTGCCTTGAACCAGGTCTCTGTTACAGCATAAATGTCGATGTTCTCCATTTTAAGGAGTGCTTCAAGTGAGTGTATTTTGAGATTTAGACTTCTAGCAATGAGCAGCATGACCCTCAGATTGCATTTGTTTGTAGCTGTTATGGTGGTAATTTGGTCTTTGGAACACTGCCTAGAAAGGGATGGCAACAGCCTTGGCCAGTATCCTGAAGCCCAGGGTGACAGATGCAGGCCATCTCTGGCAAAGTATCGAGATCTGTCAATCATGTCATCCCAGGCAGACAGCTACTGAATCCCTTTAGAATGACACCAGAAACTTAGCCAATTGTTGAAATCAGTCATTTTCTGCTTGTACTGTGGTATCATTCGGGGTGATGGTAGGATGCTGCTCAGGGCTAGGGTTATACCCACCTGGGCTACATAATCCGAGAGTGCCTCCGTGTCTCTTTTCATGTAGTCCAGGGAGGTACATCTCAGGTCATTCACACAAACATGCACAATGACAGAGTCATATTTGTACCTGTTGTTGAGGGACCTGAGTGCGTGTGTTTTGTGAATCCTGGAACCTGACAGACAGTTGACTGTTACTTTCTCGTTATTCAACCTAGTGAGTGGGACATCAGTGTGCCTCACCTATGACTAGTATGTTGGGCATGCTGTTTTGCCTTAGGAGCTTTGGTTGAGTGGCACACTGTTTAGGAGAGTTATGTGTCTCATGATTAGTGTTGTGTTGTGGTGGTTGAGTGCATTTCTGCCTTGGAGGTCTCTGCTGTTTAGGTAGGTTTTTATTGAGAGCCTCTTTGAAGGTGGGTGTGTCGTTTGTGTTTTTATGTGAAGGCAGTGCTAGTGTGTGTTCTGTTGGGCTATTTGTTCCATGTGGTGTGGTGCAAGTGTCATTCTTCTCCTCTTGACCAGCTATTCCGGTCTTGTCTGGAGAGTGCGTGACTTCCAATTTGGATATATAAGTGCATCTCTCACAAGTCTGTGTGTTGGGAGGTAAGAGGAGAGGGTTGCTGGTGTACATGAGGCAGTTGCAACATTGCCTCAGGATGCCTAAGTTCACCAGGTTAATAGGAGAAAGCACAGGGAACTGACCTTTAGACATGCCTGGAGGGATGGGCATTAATAATAAGAACTTGAGCTGTTTCCTTGTAGAACGTTTAGTGCTGGTAGCACTTTTGTGTGCTACAATAATTGCTACAAGAAGTCAGGTAAAGTGCTAGACTAATAAGTTAGTAAAAGTGCAGGAGAGGAGAGAACTAGCAGATATAAGGAAAATTTTGAAGAGCAGACTTTGGCATTGCTCAAAAGCTTACTAACAGTCCTGAATCACTACTCCACAGCCTGGTAAATACAAGCACAGCCCTCTGCAGACACAGGATTTAAATACCAGAAAGGATGGAAGAAACTAGAAGCTTGAATTACTACACAGTCCTATTAGCACCTGCTCTTTCAACCAATCACTTATGCTAGAGAAGGTCAGAAAACCCTGTTACTCTCAATAACAGAGAAGACAAGACACTATCAGCAAAAGATGGCTTCCAAAAACACAGGAAACTCAATAAACAAAACAACCAGGCCTGGATAACAGCAGGCCTCTAATCCAGACTATGCTACCTGACTAGAACACAGAAACATCACAATAAATGCACAGAAAAGCACAGATAGAGCACTCACAAACAGAAAATGCAACTCCCAGTATGAAAAAACAATTTACAGTTTAGCAATTCAGTAAAAATGCAATTACAGTAATGAACACTATTACAGCTACTAATTACACTATTAGGCAGAAAACACTACAGAAATCTTTATCACAGCAGAAAAACAGCAGTGAGACACTAAATGAAAGTTTTAAACAGATAAAGGAGCAAGGATACTCTAGAGAATGCTTTTAACTGCAAAAAAATCAATTATATGATACACTCATTGGCAGGAAATCAGAACAAACAAACAGCAGTCCTCTATCTAGACTAGTAAACTTCTGATGAGAATGCTAAGTTCAGTTTGTTTGTTTGTGTCTTTCGGCTTTCCCCGGTTAGGGGTCGCCGCAACGGAACTCCGGTCTGCTAATGATTGGCAGTTGATTTTTACGTACCGGCCTGCCAGGCCTGACGCACAACCTTCAATGAAGGTATGCCCATTCACGCATGTCTCCACACAGAAGACGCTCTAGCTGAGAATCAAACCAGACAGCGTCTTACTGTGAGGCGACAACGTTACCGCAGCACCACCACCGCAGAATGCTAAGTTCAATAATGTCCTAAAATACCTCTTTATTGGGTTTTTAATATATAAGAAGAAAAAATCATATTTATTTCCCAGAATACTGAAGTTTTTTGTCACTGGACATCTGAACCATACCCCCACCACCACCACCAGCTTAGACACTCATATGAAGCAAACCTCTTTACAAGAATATAAAGTAACACATGAGTCTTTGTACTTGAAACCACCTACTAAGTGCATTGTGTAGCTGAGGGTCATGATATATTATTCTGAGAAATGTGCTACAATACTTCTTACAGTTACAGACAAATGGTCCATTACTACTTAGTACCACCAGCAGTTTTTAACAGCCATTTTGATGCATTTCTTGGTGTTCGCATCATAGAAATGTATTTATTTCAGGATAGCACTCAAAATATGTGTCAGGTACATTTTGTTGGAGTGTCTTATGAAACATGAACAAAAAATATTTTTTTTCTTGGAAAAAGTAATATTTCTGTCATGTCCATATGTTATAGCAAATTACATATTTTCTACATATTCTAAGAGGCATACCCATATTAGATATTCTGTTTGTCTATTTCCCTAAATGTTATTGGATTCTAGAAAACAAAATGAAAGTGGTATTATGAAGGGGTCTTGTCCTGAAAACCTTATAAGAATATCTTGAAGCAGTAGAAAGATACTGCGATTTGCAGTTAGGGTGAAATGGTCTTTGTAAACTGACAATGTGCAACATTTACAAAACATTCAACTGAAAACAAATGAGTAGCTTTCTCTCTTTATCGTAAAATAATATGATTTCAAACATACAATCAGTTATTTGTTTCTCTATAAAATTTATCTTTGCATTGTACTTATTAAGGTATAAATGGCATTAAAAATTATTATAATTCAAGCTGCAGCTGCTTGTTTGCCTTTGAAGATAGGCACTCAGTCAAATAATGTTTTAATAATTACTTATGCAATGAAATCCTCTGAAATTTGCATGAATAAGTGTTGAACCAATTATGGAGGTTTCAAATACAAAGTGCAAATATAGCAAAAAATACAGAATTCTGTGAAAAGCCTTTCTGAAAATGCTTGGCAATTTAAGAGGTTAATGATGTCTTAGAAGAGGTGGGCTTTTTCCCATGTTTTATAGTTACTTTCCTGAGATATTCATCTTCTTATGAATGCAAATATTGTAGCATTACATAACATTAAATAAACTATTTCTCCTAGACTGTATGAATGATTGACAACTATTCCAAAATACAAATAAGATGCAATCAAAGAACATACTACATTTATCTTCATTAATTTTCTTATGACATCTCCATCGTATTAATGAAACTTTAATAAAATTTTCATTTTTCTGACATATAAAATGATTGATGCAAATATTCCCAGGTATACATTTTCCAAAAGATAAATATTGCTCCAAATATTGTTCCAATTCTATTATACCATTTTACTTAACCAAGTAGCGTCAATGAATCATGTGATGACACAAAGAAGGAATAGTGCAAATATACATGTCTTTAACATGGCATGTGTATAAATTTAATTTTTGAAAATGTTCCATATATATATATATATATATATATATATATATATATATATATATAGTGAGAGAGACCATTTATTAATGCATATATATTCTATAATGAAAACAGTTAATGATTAAAATCCATATTTTATTACCTGTCACTTAAATACTTAGTTGGGTTATATATTTTTTTTGTCATCACATAAGCTTAACAATAACTGTTTCCAGTTCATTAAGTATTTACCCAACGTATTATTATTTTTTAATATAGTTGGCATTTCATATGGTTCAAAATCTAGTATGCTTTTTACCATTCTCAGACATGCTTATATGATTACTACAAATAAAAAATTCAAGGCACAAAACATGGATATTCCAAATGTAACAAACGTAATGGATGAAATTAATAAGATATTAAGTGCTTTTCGTCCAGTAATGTTACATGAACTTCTTCAGATAAAATCACAGGTGCATACTTCCCTTTTAAAATACCCTCCTTTTCTCCCATGTGATTGTCACTAGCATTCTCTTAAAGAAACATTGTTCTGATGATATTTTTAATAACAATTATAAAGAAGTAAAGTAAAATAAACTATTATTCTCACTTTAAAAATAAAATATACACACATTTTATATTAATATAAATAAAAAATTCTTAACATTTATCTTTTCAGGTTTTTTAATTTCAACATACAAAGAATTGAACATGTCATTAAATCCTGGGGTACTATATGAATTGAGACATATTTGCCACAGTAATTCCAGCTGTTCAAGAATTACTGTTAGTGGTCCACCCCTTGGGTCTACATAAACTTGATCTATTACTTGGAATTTAAATGTGTGCTTGGGATTTACACTTATATGTTTAGCTAGTGCTTTCTCTGCTTTATTTCTTGAGATACAATACATTTGTTCTTAAATTCTCTCTTAATTCACATTCTGTTTTTCCTACATAGAAGGAAGGTCATATTTGGCATTTAGCAAAATATACTACCATTTTTGATTGCCAGTTATATTTATTTGTAATTTTCAAAGTTCTGCCATTAATTTCAACACTTCGTCCTTCCTATATGTATTTACAGTATGTACAGCTAGCACATTTAAACATTCTGGGGTTTCTATTTATAGTTGTCCTGCTAACTTCCAGTATATTTTTCAAATTCATTCCTCTCCTAAAAATTATTTTAGGACTTGCACTCAGTTTTTCCATTATTACCCTGCTATCCTTCAATAGGTTCCAGTTTTTGTGCAGGATTTTCCTAATATTAAGGCTTCATATCTAAAAGATGTAACATATCCAGTTTTGAAATTCATGGTTTCACTTTTTTTCCATTGATATTTTGTAATACAAGACTGGTTTCTAAATTTTCTTGTACAAGTTCTCCTCTCAAGATGGGCTTGTAATAACCAGTAGCAATTTTGGGCCTGACTTTTTCTATTAGTTCATTTAGTAATATGTTTTAGGTTGTTACATTCATGTTCAAAATCTAAATCAGTGGATATATGAATTCTTGCAGGTCGTATGAGCTGCCCCTTAACCCCTATCTTTTCTGATGGAAGGGGTGAGCACTTGAATAGTACAGAAAATTATTTGAATACGTCTTCTTCCTATATATTTTGGCACTATATACTCTCTCTACTCTTTCTGAGATGAATATCCAGATAAGGGATTTCTTGATTGTTATAAGTAAAAGTAAATTGTAAAAAATTAAATGCGCTAGCTGTGCATACTGTAAATACATAGAGGAAGGACAAAGTATTGAAATTAATGGCAGACCTTTGGAAATTACTAATAAGTATAACTGCCAATCAAAAATGGTAGTATATATTGCTAAATGCCAAATATGTCCTTCCTTTTATGTAGGAAAAACAGAACATAAATTAAGACCGAGAATTTATGAATACATATATAGTATCTCAAGAAATAAAACAGAGAATGCACTAGCTAAACATATAAGTGTAAATCCCAACCACACGTTTAAATTCCAAGTAATAGATCAAGTTTATGTAGACCCAAGGGTTGGACCACTAACAGTAATTCTTGAACAGCTGGAATTACTGTGGCAAATATGTCTCAATTCATATATTACCCCAGGGTTTAATGATATGTGTTCAATTCTTTGTATGTTGAAATTAAAAAACCTGAAAAGATAAATGTTAAGAATTTTTCATTTATATTAATATAAAATGTGTGTACATTTTATTTTTAAAGTAAGAATGATAGTTTATTTTACTTTACTTTTTTATAATTTTCATTACAAATATCATCAGAACAATGTTTCTTTAAGAGAATGCTAGTGACAATCACATGGGATAAAAGGAGGATATTTTAAAAGGGAATTATGCACCTGTCATTTTATCTGAAGAAGTTCATGTAACATTACTGGACGAAAAGCACTTAATATCTTATTAAATTCATTCATTACTTTTGTTACACTTGGAGTATCCATTTTTGTGCCTTGAATTTTTTTTTTTTATTTTTAGTTTGTTTCCATGTTTTGAGTAACTTAGTATAATTACTGTTATTTCCTTAGTTTATTTGGATACCAAACAACATAGATAAATATAAATTTTCTTTTTGCATATTTCATCAAGCATAACACATTTCTCTATATTATGAATGCAATTTTAAGTAATAATATCATTTTTGTCAGATATTATGCATCTTTAAATGAAAGTGTTAAATATTATTCTATCAATGCTTTCAATGAACGTGTTCAATATTATACTGTCAATGATTTCAAGAGTTTGGTCATAATTTACTTGTATACCTTTGTTTATATTGTGAGTTAAAATAAACCCTAGATATTTTATTTGGTTACTGATCTAAATATATTTAAATGTATTTATTAAATGAGTATTTATTTTATAGTTCTGTATCAATGGTATTTGTTTTGTATCATTAAATATAATAACTGAAATTTATGTAAAATATTTTTGACTTTCTATCTAAGCTTTTTTGTTCCCCTTCTCCTTCATTTGTTTCAGCTAACTCCTGCTTCTATCCATTGCCAGGTCTACCAGCCTCTACTACACCCCAGGACTATCTCTGTTCTAAGGTTAGGACCAGAATGGAATCTAATGGTGTCCTGGGGAGGGGGGGCATTGACTGCTTCCACAGGGGATTTTTTATTTATGACTTACCACTTGGTGCCTCCTGTATTCACCTGTTTACATCTGAGGACTACTCCCCCATGGACAACGTCTCCCCACAGGGATCTCCTAGACAAACATCCTTCTTAAAGCCTGGATTCATAAACCTTACCAACATTGGGCTAAGCAAATTTACATTGTAAATGGCTTTGCACAGGGTGCCTACAATTCAAAGGTACATGTAATGCATGTGGTGAATGCTGAGTAGCACAGCGTAAGATTGTATATGTTAGTGGCTGTATAATAAACAACACTATTAAAAATGAGGGGTATTGTGTATGCAAATAAAATAAACCAAAAATGGCTATAGATATAAATTCAAAATGCATATAAAACATGACACGACAAATTGTTCTAATACCAGTATTGTTGATCACAGCTAAATCTCTATGTTTATGCTACCAAACCACAGAAATATATTAGGGTTGCTGCAACATTAGCTAATGTGTATATACAAGAAGCTATTGTTACCACTACAATTCACAGTGATGCTCGTCATTGCCCTTGAAAGCACCTTGTCTTAACATTTCATGGAATCCAAGACACTGACATTGTGGACTGGTACCATGTGGATAGGGATACCATGAATGACCTGGAAGACATAAGTCATCTGCAGACCCACTGAAGTCATGGATTACCTATCTCAGTGAATAGCAAGGTATGTGTGGCATTGTATATACTAGCTGCTGGGACCTTTCAGCTACCAGATGGGAACACAGTAGGAGTTTCTCGGACAGGTGCTTTAAGAATATACCATCACTTTACCCATGCCAAACTACAGCACTGGGGGAACACATCTGGCTTCCATGTATCACAAAGGAGAGAAAAACAGCATGCAGTACTTCTATGACATAGTCCATTTTCTTGTGGTACTTTGGGTCATAGATTGTGCCCACATTGAAATAAAGGCCCCATGTGGTGACCTGGAAAGAAGGTAAGTAAACCACAATGGTTATTCCTCCATTAACTCCCAGATGGTCTGTAATGTACATGGGTATAATCTACAATGCGTCTGCATGCAGGTCACTCAGGTAGTTATCACATGAGGAGCCACATGAGAAGTCAGTGGAGGACTCATCAGCAGGATATAACCATGCTAGATAGAGGTGGATGCAGTATACCATGCCATGGCACTGGCAAAGAGGTTGTGGCTTGCACACAGCTTCAGCCCACACCCACAGCACAGCATATATATATGCAAAACACTAGACTGTGATCACTGGCAACCAAAGTAGGGCAGGAGATGGGTATCTCACTGGCAACCAAAGTAGGGCAGGAGATGGGTATCATCATTTGCACATGTAGACAGAGAAATGTATGAGTACTGCTTATTTTGGAAAACCAAAAATTCACTACATGTATGAGCCAGTTTTGAGGGGTGAGGATTAAAGCTGAAGGCTTTGTGAAGGGCCACTGTCACTGACCTTGCTACATGACTGTGAACCACTTCCATTACCAGATATGCTTTTCCTCCAACTGACATGATCCTGGGGATGTTATCTGCTGTCTATATCCCCTTTCATAATTGAAGTCACTGTGGAAGTGCTAGCACTGAGTGACCATGATCTGCACCATCCATGGCTCCTGGGAGACTATGCACCCAGAGGGAAGATTTCACTTTTCCTGAACTAAAGACATGGACTGCAAGTTGTTTTCACCACATTTTTATTAACATTTTTAATGTTCAAGTTATTGTATCATCTGAGCACATTATTACCACTCTGTCTGACCACAGTCTTGTACTTCTAGACATTCAGGAGGTAGGTCGGCCAAAGCCAAGCAGGAACTGGATGTTAGGCCCTTTCTTACTGCATGACGCTGTGCTGCAACAAAATACAAACAGTTATTGAGAATGTGTCAGTGGCTTTTACACAAATGTGGGTCTAGGATGGGAGAGGTTTAAAATCTTCATTAAACAGAGTGAAGGATAGGAAAACAAAAAAGGTTGGGATAGAATTAAGAAAATAGAAAAGAAAGAGTATTCAATGAGGGACAAAGAAGAGTTTTATAAGCTTACAGGTTGTTGGATAAGATCCTTAGAAAGAAGACAGAGCAGTGAGTAAAGATATATAGAGCTATTAGGATGGCAGCTGAAGTACAGAAAGGCTAGATATGGAAAGCATAGGCATGGGCTAAAATAAATCCTTTACTTTTTAATAAAGAGATTAAAGAAAAGCAGGAGTCAGTGCTTCACTGGGGCTCTGTGGGGCACAAAGTAGTTACTGCAACATATTTCAAGATGAATCAAATAATGGCTGATGCATATGAGGCCACATATTTATGCATTTCATCCTCCAACGTAATGGCATATACCAGGATTTAGTAGCATTAAACAACCCTGTTATGAGTGAGGAAGTATGTAAAGCCATTAAATCCCTACAAAAGGGAAAAGTAATGAGCCAGTTGGTATTCCAGTAGATCTTTATTCATTGTACTCAGAAGAGGTACTTAATGGGTTATTGTTGCTGTTGGAGTGAGTTGAGAACTAAGGCATCTTTCCACTCTCCTCACATGTAGCCTTGATCATTTTCATATTCAAACCTGGAAAAGTTCTTCATTTCCCCTTAGGTTATCATCCTGTCTCCCTATTACAAGATGGAAACAAAAGTGTATGATAAGATATCAGTGAACAGGCTGGAGGGAATTCAACCCAAATTAATATACCCTTCACAACATGAAGTGTAGATGGGGGTGGCTGGAGTTACTGTATTTGTGGATTAGCATTTTACAGTACAACAAGGCACAAGACACATCACTGGGAGAGTACTTCCTAGACTTCAAAATGGCTTCTACTGTGCAACCCTGGAAGCTTATGGCATCCATGGTAGCTTTTTAGGTCGATGTAAAATTCTCTACAACCAACCTGTAGCCTTGGTAATTAAAATGGCATCTCTCCCACTTATTTCAATTTATACCAAAGTGCACAGCAGGGGTGTCCATTGTTCACTCTGTTCTTTGTTATGGTTATTGAAACATTTGCAGCTCATTTGTGTTGTTGTGATTTTGATTTTGCTTTCCAACCACAGTTTGCTGCAATTATTTTTAAGATTTTTTTGAGTAGATTTGTTATCTTTCATTAGATGCAATGAAAAGTAGCTGTTAAGTCTTTAGAAACAGGTAAAACTTGTTTGGCAAGACCGTATTCTAGACTGCACCCTAGTGGTGATTCATCCCACACTAATGGCATTACCCCTAAAGGTGGATGTATCTCAAAGAATGCCCCTCTCTGAACAATTGAAATAAGTGCATGTTTTTACAAGCTTTAACACATTATCAGAGCAGTGCTCATCTGCCTGTAAAGTACTAGTTATGAAAAGAGATGTCTTCAAACAAGAAGCAGTTTGAAAGTCCTACTTTTGTTTTTTGTTGTGTGACACTGCAAACGATCTTTTCATCACTATATTCTTTTGGAGAACGTGGTACTTAAAAAGGGACATATTTTTTTTCCCTGTAAGCCATGAGTTTTTAGGCTTGTGAGATTTTTCACAGAGGTTTTTTGAGTTGGTCCTCCAACCACGGGAAGGGGATTTACCTCCAGGATTTGGATTGGAAGGCACTATTTGTTTGGCTCTTATTTGAGATGTCAGCATGAGAAATGTAGACGTCACTACATACTTTTCTTTGTGGTTTATGGGTGATGGAGCAATCTAGCTTAATTATCCAAATAAACATTTACCCGCAATCTTAGATACTCTAGAAGCTTTTGGTTGCCTCTCTGGGCTTAAATCAGACTGCCATAAATGCTCTTTTCTTTCTCTCAACTGGAGCACTGAGGGACAATGGAACCATTCCAGTAGAGAAAAATATAGGAATAATACACTTACACATTTATATGGGCATAAAACTAACTAAGAACCTTTGAGAGATACTGGACATAAATCTAAATGAATTAGTGCAATCTACTAAGCTGACTTTATTGGAGTGGGATAAACTTAACCTTCCTGTTCTGGCCAGGTACCCCACCCAGTTTGGGTTCATGAAGGGCCGATCTTGTCTCCTGAACCTGCTTGACTTCTTTGAATCAGTCTCCAGAGCCGTGGATGAGGGTAAGGCAGTCCACAGCCTATCTGGACCTCGCCAAGGCTTTTGACACCATCCCCCACTCTGGAATCATAGATAAACTTACTAAGCTGGGCATTAATCCCTATGTCACTCAATGGGTTGCCAACTAGCTTACTGACAGATTCCACACTGTAAAATTAGCCGACTCCAAATCCAGCTCCAGACAAGTGGAGTACCTCAGTGTTCAGTCCTGGGACCTCTCTTGTTTGGCATCTACTTCTCTGAAGTACAGGCCAACACTAAGGGACTCTGGCTAACAAAGTTCGCAGATGACTGCAAACTGGGAGCCATTATTGAATCCCCAAATGATGTCGATACTCTACAAAAGGGCCTTACAGATACAGATGCTTGGTGCCAGAGCCATGGGCTCAAGCTCAATGCCAAGAAATGTATAGTTATCCTCTTTGGGAAAAAACATGTACCCGTGAATTACCACATAGGTGGCAATACGCTAAACACCGAAAGTGTGATAAGAGACTTAGGGACACAGGTGGACAGTGGTCTCACCTTCAATAACCACATCACCACAACAGTCAGGAAATCCTTCTATGTGGCATACCTCATCACTAAGGACTTTTCAACCAGAAAAAAGGAGGTCATTGTCCCACTGTACTCATCCCTCATTAGACCCATTATAGAGTACAACGCCCCATTTGGTATGTACCTCTCAAGACATCTGCAACAACTGGAAAGGCCACAGAAATACCTCACTAAAAGAATCACAGGCCTAAAGCAGATGCCCTATGCTGACCGCCTTAAAAAACTACAGCTATACTCTGTCCCATATCGTCTACTCCGAGGCGATCTCTGCTTAACATACAAGGCCATGTCAAACCCAGAGCTATTGGACATGCTACACTTAAAGAAATCCCAATCCCTCAGAGCCACACGCTCCAGAGATCTAAACCTTGTCATCACAATAAACAAAACATGCTGGAGGGATAGGTTCCTGACCCAGAGACTCCCCAGACTCTGGAATAGACTGTCCATATATGTCAAGCAGAGCACCTCTTTGGCCCTCTTCAAAAGGAACCTTGATGATTGGATGGGAGAAAGGAAATTCACCCCGGGGATCACGTCAGTCACCCTTCTAGACAGGGGTCCAGGGAAGTAAATAGTGTGGGAAGAAATAGCCAGGGAATTGTTATGGCTAGGCTTGTATAGGCCCTAGGGCTGATAGCCTAGTACCAACCTATGAACCTATGAACCTATATGTGAAAACCATAGTTTATATCACTGCTTATGTGTAGATGAAAAGAGGAAAATAGCAGTGGAAATAAAAGGAAGTACAAGGCAGTCAAGCATTATGTTTTTCTGTACAGCTTATTCAAATATACCATCAGCCAGAAGCCTATCAACAGACAAGGTTCATTTATTAAGCTGTAGAAAAGCCTACCACACTGCCTACCTGCACTAATACAAATTTTGGATGTAGGTGCTAGCCATGTGAAATTGCCTTACCTGGATGTTGCATCCTGTTTAGATGTGGGTTATAAAGTGGTCTCTCATTCCCATATAGTTCAAAATTGTAATCATCATGAAGAGACTTAAGTATAATTATTAGCTCTCTTGTAATTCTAAGATATACTAATAATAATATAAGAACCTGATATGTGCACACATTATCTTACCTCAAAATATATGTGATTAATACAAAATATAATATAATATAATATAATATAATATAATATAATATAATATAATATAATAATACACGTACCATTTTGAACAATGTGGGCAGATGCAACTTTAAGGACAAACTTTTGATGCTTAGGGAAATGATGAAATCTGTGAACAGAAGCAAGTTCAGACTGACTGCAGCAGATATTACACAGTAGGTTCATCAAATGATCAGAGATCAGTTTAATACTGACCATATTTATTTATGAGACCATAAGATCGAAGTTTTAAAACTTTGAAATTGTAATAAAAAAAATTTTTAAATTTGTTTTTACGCTTTTGCAGGGGAGCAAGCCCCCCCTGCACCCCCACACCCCCTGCTAAATAAATATACCAGCTCTGAAGACAGCACTATAGTGAGGGAAACAGTACATTTCTTGTTCTGTGCAAACTCCATTCAGAACGTTTGAAGTTTCAAAACTGTGATCTTATGGTCTTGACCATTTATTCAAAGTTTTGAAACTTCAAGCTTGTGAAGTAGCTCCATACATTACACACACACACAGATAGATAGATAAATATATAGATAGATAGATAGATAGATAGATAGATAGATAGATAGATAGATAGATAGATAGATAGATGGATAATATAAATGACATACCTTTACCTTTTCAAACCCTTTAGACAGTTGGATGTGCTTACCTGTGTCCTCTTATACCCAGGATTGTAGCAGACTAGGAAGAAGCCACACAGCAAAAGAAAAAGAAAACAGCAAAAGGAACTGCACTAGTGCACAGAGTACATCAACTATTTTGTTAGTTGCTATTGATACTCTGCAGTTTGCTCACAATTAGATCTGTCATCTTCATAATTTTCACTGTGCCAGCTGCTCAGCTTGATTATAATTGTATAGTTATTTGGGTTATCTCTTGCAAACCTTTTTATCTTTCTATTATTTATTTATTTATTTACATTTGTTGACCGGGAGTGTCCGACTGGACGTAGGTCCATTTTCAGCGGAGGCCCGGGGAGAAAAGCTCCACAGTTAAAATAAACAGGCAGTAGTTATATTGGATTACATAGCAATTAACAATTTAACATAGCAATTACTTACGACATATTATAGATAAAGAACATAGTACATCAGTAGACAACTAGAATCTTTATCTGTGAAGTACATAACAGACATCAACAAATGTTACAATAAGATGTTCCTGCTGTATAATAAGTACTAGGCTTATGAGCATCTGAGCTTGCTATAATCAAGGTAGTTAGTGGAGTGGAAAGAAAGGTGGTTGGATGGGGTGGGTGATATTAGAGTGGGAGTTGCAAGGGCATAGCCAGCATGTTTTTAGGTGCGCTTTTAGTAAAGTTTTGTAGTGGGTGCGTGATGGTATGGAGGTAATTGTGGGTGGGAGGGAGTTCCATAATTTGGCTATGGTGCAAGAGAATATTGCTTCACCAGCAGAGTTATTCAGTTTTGAAAAACTGGGAATGGCTTAGTAGGTATCCCCTCCTTCTGATTCCTAAAGGGCAATGGTTGACAGTCTTTCGAATTATTTAGGAAACTCTGCTCTTTGCTCAACAATGTCCTGTTGAATGTTCTGCAAGTTTTCCATAGCTTACTCTGTATTTAAGTTAGTTTTAGTTCCACTTGACAGGAATATTCTGAGGTTTATAAGATAAAACATTTTACACACAAGACCTATTTCTCTGCGTTTGCAAGATGCAGGAATAAACAGGTTTCTATGTTACCTTATCTGGCAAAAATAATCACTGTCTATGAAGATTCAAATTTCTTCTATCCTCACAGGTTTTCCATTCAGCCACAACTCTAGTATGATTTATTATTTTTGTGAGAATGACTGCAATTTTACAAGAACCATTTTGGGTGTCTCTTTGTTAGGGAATTTGGTATATATACCCTGTCTATCTTTCTGCCATTATTTATTGGAGAGGAATACCTTTCCTTTCACAAATGCATTCTTAAATTCAGTGCACTTTGCCCCTACATGTATCAATGAAAATGTTATCCCCTCTTGAACAGTCTTCTAGTTCTATTAGCATCTGATTTAATTATCTCAAACTGATCCTGTTGTGTTTTTAATTTTTAATTTCTGAATTGAGATTAATTAATCAGAATGCCATCTCAGACCATCTTCTATGTGTTCCATTTTTATTTTTGTTCGTATATAGTCTTCTTAGTTGCTTCCTATTTTTAATATTTTCTGTACATTTGAGCCCTTTTTCCTCCAAAAGAGCCATGGCTCAGTTTTCAGTTAACACATCTGTCTGCACATTTGCCTAGTTCTGCCATGTAATCTGCTGCAATATGAGCTTCTCTGTCCTTTATCTTGTTAAAGTTTCTCTTATATATCCCACTTTTCTTCTTGGAAGTCATTTAGATTGGATACTTGAAGCATATCTAGCTATTAATAGCTTTTTTTTATTATGACTACTTGTGTTAGTCTTTTTCTTACTTATCACTACAGGAGGGCTATTGCTAACCTTCTGTTTAGCTCACTGCAATACATGACATCTAAGTGTAATGTCCTGTGCACACATATCTTATATACACTTCAGCAAGTAAGGCTAATTGTTTTGTAACTATTATTTGTACTTTTTCTATTTCAACAAAGTTATAACTGCCTCTTGGGCCTGGTTGTTGTTGAAAAAGGACAATGCATCAGCTCACCTACCTGGGTAAAAAATAAATAAATCCATACATACATAAATAAATGCACAACACTTTTTCTTTAAGAATAGATAAAAAAATGTTGTATTAGTTAGAGAACTGTTATAACTTTAAAATGGGAATGTTGCTTTAAGAGCGGAGAGAAACTTTTTTATATTATATAGAGCAGGTCTGCTTAATAAAATAATTAAGGTTATAGGAAAGATGGCTGAGGTAAACCTATTACAGTGAGCATCTTTTTGGCAAACATCCATGCCCAAGTCCTCAGTTTGTACATTTCACTGTCTAAAAGAAGAACAGCCATTTTAAGTATAATTTTCCCTGACATCAAAGGGACAGTCTTATGGAAAATGCTAAGAGTTCTGTTTTTTTTTCTTCTTTTTTTAATGTTTGTCGAGTGCACTTGTGTGTTTGTTCATTTTTGTAAGATGATAACATGAAGTCCCCTTACCACTATCTCCTGTAACCTAATTATTGTAGTAGTTTTCCTCACTCACCTGGAATTCCTAGAGCTCCTCTACTATCTCTTGCTTCTGATTGTTTCTGTGATTCTCATCCTTTACTTGCTCAAACCCAATCTGTTCACGCTGCTGGCTCACTCCACTTCCCTACCCTACCCCCAATTCCCACACACCCCCAGTGGTTCTAAACTTATACCTCTCTAACCACTCCCCCATTTTGGCTCACCAACCACACTCTGCCCCCTCCCATCTTGCTCAACCACTACCCATCCACCTATATCTTTAAAACACACACAAATTCTTTCAACTCTTCCTGTCTGCTTTTCCACTTCTACTTCCCAATTTTTCTTCCATATACCATCCTATCACTATGCCTCCACCTCTAACCTCAAATTATTTAAAACATATCCTCCTTTTTTCACTTCTTCTTTACCTTATGCTACTCTACCTTCTAACCTCATATGAACAGCTTAGACTCAAAGAACCATACACTTTCACTCAGCATACTAACTCACCTTCCAAAAACACATTCCATCCATTTTCAAACATTATTTCTTCTCCCACCTACCTTATTGCAAAATTTCGTAGAAAATTCTACATTACTTACACTAATCACATATACAGAAAATCTTTACATATCTTCACCAAAACCCTTTAACCTAAAAATAAGATTACTTCTCTCCCTTCTAGCAGGTGACATTCATCCCAACCCTGACCCAAATAACACTGCTAATATAAACCCCCTCTGTCCTCCACCCACATACTCAACCTTATCCTCCAAACCCCCAAACTCCCTCTCTATAGCTCACCTTAACATCCATAGCATTAATAATAAAATTGCCTACCTACATGCACTGCTAGACATACACTCATTTGACATCCTTTGCCTGTCTGAAACCTGGCTCAAGCCAACAACCCAAAACAGGGAGATTACTTCCCCTGGCATAACATCTTCAGACTAGATCGCAAAGCCAAAAAGGGTGGTGGGATAGCAATTCTTTATAAAACCGGATTGCAAATTACTGTCATCCATGAACCCCCCCCCCCCTCTGTAAGTAATGCCGAAATCCTTATCTCCAAACTCCAGCTTAATTCCCACAAATCCATCTATATAATCTGCACCTACCCCCCCCGGAAATAACATTAGTACCCTAGAAGAGATCCTTAGCTGGCTCGCTATTCAATTCCCACAAGAAACCATAGTCCTGGGCGATGTCAATATTGACTGGAAAATCTGCACCTCTCTACACCCACCTCCCTCCTAAATCTTCATGGTTTTTCTCAGACCATTCATGACCCAACTAAAACTAACAAATCTAACAACAAAGAAAGCATATTAAAGGGCTACCTAAGATGCATAAGCATATGGTAAAACCTCATATGCACCCCATTGTTGCTGGAGAGAAATGGGTTACTCAGCCTAGTTCAACACTCATAGAGAAACAACTGAAGGGAGTTTTGCATCTATTTCCTCATGTTTTGAAGGACACAAAACATTTTTTACATGATTTATGTCAAGTCACAAGCAATAGAGTTAATCCTAAATTATTATTGGTAACTTTAGATATTCAGAGTTTGTTCACCTGCATACCAAATGCCTATGCATTAGATGCAAGTTAGACATGTTTTAACTAACAAAAGAGACTTCTCGGCTATGGTTATACATACTATTTGTCTTCTATTAGATCTTTTACTAAGCAATAATGTTTTTATGTTTCAAGAGCATATTTTTCTACAGTGCTGGGAGTAGCCATGGGCAGCCCCTGTGCAAACACATATGCTAATTTAGTGCTCAGTAAATGGGAGGATGATAATGTATTTTCTAGAACAGATCTTGTTGATAAGTTGATGTTTTATCATCGTTTCATGGACAACATTTTTTATCTTATGGAACGGACTCAGGAAGAAGTGGATTGATTGGTAACCTACTTGAATTCTACTACTAAATTTTTTAAATTCACTAAGACTAGCTCAGAATCTGAAGTAGACTTTTTAGATGTAACAATTGGCTTTGATAATGTAGGCAGTATATATACAACCTTGCATCATAAAGAATGTTGGAAGAATAACCTGTTAGCCGGTGATAATATGCATCCCAGGCATATCTATCCGAATATTGTCAAAGGACAGTTTGCCTGAACATCTAGGCTAAATACACATGATAACATATTCAAAGATACTTTGGATAACGTGACAGAGAATTTAATAGTGAGAAGCTACAAAAGGGATATGATACAACCACATATCAAATCCATAATAGATGGGAGAAACAGACAGATATAAACCTTACTATTCCTTTGACTATGCTAATATAACTAGTGACACAGTGAGATCTGGGCATGGGCCAGATAGATTCAGATTTGGTGTCAGTTATACTAGTGATGTCAACATCATACGTAATGTGATACGTAGAAACTGGAAATTCCTTGTTACAGATGAGAAGACTAAGAATTTATTAGGTGAATTCCCTAAGTTTTCCTACAGGAATGCTCCTAATTTATATATGGGAAGACATCTAGAAGAGAAGGTCCATCTTTGTCTGATAGGAAAGGCATATTCCCCTGCAGAGGTTGTCATGCTTGTGCATCCATCTCCAAGACAGTCTTTCACACACTCTAGGTTAGATTTTACCCTCATACCTACAGTGTATGCTGACTGCAAAACTGAGAATGTAGTGTACCTGGCAACATGTTGCAAAGACTAACAAAAAATTAGACATCTCTATGACATAAAGAAGAAGAATAGTAAGAATGCGTTACTAAAACACATAATGGTACATATTGGACACAGCTTTTCCTTTAAAGCGTCGCAATGCTTATATAATAATGGGAAGGGGAGTGATATAACAAGACACACTGAAAGAACAGAACTGCTTTGGATTTTGAGACTGTAGGCAGATAGCTTTCTGGGTTTAAATGGTTCTGTCCCCCTTAAACCAGCCCTAGCAGGGAGGAAACTGTTAACAATGCAATTTGGTTGCTTATGTGCCTGTTATTTTATTGGCTGCTTCACTGATTGTTTTTCTGTTTTTTATATATATATATGTATATATATATATATATATATATATATATATATATGTGTGTGTGTGTGTGTGTGTGTGTATATTAATCATGTTTTTAGATCTGATGAAGCATTGTGTTGGAACGCAAAAGTGCTTATCTCCTTTGTTTTATTATTGAATGTATGCTTTCAGCTGTGGTGGTCTTGCTGCTTATATTTTTTGTCTTTATTGTATGCTGTGCAGTTTGGACTTTAAAGATGCTTGGGCCTCTTTAATTTTGCAAGGTTTCTAAGATGTCTAAATTGCTGGAAGGCATTCTGAGTTCTATTTTTATACCAATTTTTCCAGGCTTTATCCCTTTTTATCATGAGTGTTTGTGTTTGTTTGGTTAGCCATAATGCGGGTTTGGACTTTATTATTACATACTGGTGCTAGATTATTTAAGCTCTCTAAGAATATGCTATTAAGTGTTGTATAGCAGTATCTAGTGACATTGCTCTAAGTACATTCCAGTTATATTGTTTTAGTGTTTCATTGAAAATCTCTTAGGTGAAATTGGTTATATTTCGTATTTGATTATAGATAATATGTTTATGTAGGTTATGGTGAGTTCTAATGGCATATGTTGGTATGTGGTCACTTATGCTATCTGAGAGGCAGCCTACGTTTGTCATTGCCTGGTTTGTTTGTAAGGATCCAGTCTAATGCTGAGTGTCTTCCTGCAGTTTTATTGATTATAGGGGGTATGGTTATTAATTCTTTGAAGTTGTACAAGTTGATGGCTTCAGTGGGGTTAGTGGAATTTATGAGTTGACAATCTATATTTCAGTCTCCATATATTATAGCTTCATAGGATCATAAGAAGTTACTAAGCTATTGGCCCTGAGGCCCTTACAAGCCTAGCCAAGAATTTAGCCCATGTTCCAATAAGTCAACACCCTATGCCACTGTCCAGCAGGCACATAGGTGGAATCCCAGGGGTGTATTTTTTGTTCCCCATGCAGTTATCCAGGTTGTGCTTAAAAAGGTTTAATGAGGTACTCTGCTTTATTTGGAAAGGGAGTCTATTCCACAAAAAGGGTAGTCTCTGGGATACATATTTGTCCTGCCAACAAGTCCTACTGATGTCACAGACCAGGTTGAGGTCTCATGTGTGGGTTACTCGAGTGGAGCTTGACTTAGGGTCTGAGATTGCTTTGTATGCCAGACAGAGGTCACCACTGAGGAGTCTGTAGGACACTGAGTAGAGGGACTTGGCTTTTAGCCTATCTGTGTAAGGTAGATGTTTGGATAATTTGTTGGGATATCCAATACAGGATGTTTTCAGCAGTATCAATATTATTCCCTATTGGTATATCAATTGCTATTAAACATATTGTGATGATATGGGCAAGTGCCAGCATAGCCAGCTGCAGTTTTGTTAAAGAATATGTCCTTTGAATATCAAGCTGATTTATACTAGATGATTGTGATACAAATGTATTAGAATTGTATGCCATTTGTACACCAAACTGATTTGCACAGATGCTTGTGCTGAAAATGTATTTGTGAGCTTTGCCTGAATTAATTGTGTTAAAATGTATCAACAATGCACCCTGCTGGAATGAAAATAAATGTACATAGATTATTGCAAGATAGCTTACTTTAAGAAAAATAAGGGAAATGTAAATGAACTGTTAAACCATTAAAACAGCACCCCATAGTGCTGAATAGGACCGGAGATACTAGGTCTAGGAAAAAAAGCCTTTGTTCATTACCTCAGTAGAAAGAGGGTAAGCCCCAGGCACTGTCAAACATTTAGATGTGTATTGTAGCCGTCTATGCTAAATTCCTGTCTCAGCTTCAAAGGGGAATACTGTGAGAATTTAGAGTCAGGTGACCAGATGAGGTCATTCTGTCAGCCCTCCTGAAAATTATACTTCAGATATTAAAAAGAGAAGTCTTAGTACTGTGTGTTCTGTTTGGGGACCTGACTAGAAAGAATGTTCATATATTTCATCTTGCCTTGCCCAAGTAAGTTATTAGGGGAACAGTAAATTCTCTTAGATTCAGTCAGGAACATAGTGAAGCTTAGTTTAGAGAGTGTTTTTCTTTATTTGTATGAGTCTGTCCATCAATGTTAACTTTTATTATTTTCTGCGATTTAAACTCTGTGGTTTACTGTAAAAATATATTTAGTATTTTCATGCTTTTTTTATTATTTATTAAATATATTTAAAACTTTTAGTGCATCTTCTGTCTGGAGACATGCGTGAATGGGCGTACCTTCATTGAAGGTTGTGCGTCAGGGCTGGCAACTCGGCACATAAAAATCTACTGCCAATCATTAGCGGACAGGAGTTCCATTGTGGCGACCCCTAACTGGGAAAAGCCAAATGACATAACAAAAACTTGTGGCTGGTCCTTGCAGAAAGTACTTAGCCTTTGAGAGTGCTTATATTTATTTGGTGAGACTGTGTGGGCCACTCCAGAAGGCCTTGCTGTCTTGGTTAACTACTATAATTTGTATTAATATTAACTTCACTCAGCATAATTGGATACCCTTTTAACAGCCTTATAGCAACTGAATGGTAGTGAATTTGCCTTATAATCTGGGCAAAGTTGGTGTGTGTGTGTGTGTGTGTGTGTGTGTGTGTGTGTGTGTGTGTGTGTGTGTGTGTGTGTGTGTGTGTGTGTGTGTGTGTGTGTGTGCGCGCGTGTGTATATGTGTGTGTGTGTGTGTGTGTGTGTGTGTGTGTGTGTGTGTGTGTGTGTGTGTGTGTGTGTGTGTGTGTGAAAATTAAATCTCAAAGTGTGTTTGTGTCAGCTACTTGGGGCAGAGACATGAACCACTAGGTTCACAGAAAGGGTGCTGAAGGACTTGGCTTGGACACTTGGCTGAGAACCTAACCCTACAGCTGTACCAGTGGGGAGTCTTATTGGGGATCTGGACAGAGACAAATATGGAAATATCCAGACTCTGTGCTGAGTGTGTTTCCTGTTTTAAGGGAAAGTGTACTTGATTCACGGAGGTCTGCATCTGGAAATACTGAGTATATCCATTTATATTGGAAGTGCATGCCCCAGTCCATTGTCAGTGGTGAGGATTCAGGCTCCTTGATTACTGGCCCAGCATGGGTGCATCACATATTGGTGGCAGTAGTATCACTCACATATTGGTAGCAGTGGCAGGCATCACACATATAGTTTTCCTATTGTTGATTTTTAGGAGTGTTATTAAAAGTCCAGCACTGTTAAACTTGGATATTTCTCTCCTTTAATTTCTTCAAGTCTTTTGGGTTTCTAATACTGTTACAGGAATGGACTCTCTTCCTAAGTCAAAGTATGATTAAAGTTCATAAAATGACTATAGTTTCAACCTTTGATGTTAACCAGAAGTGCTCTTTGCAGCACCCACAATGTGCCCAGTAATGAATCCTTCTGTAATTCTTATGGAGCGACATGTATCGGTAACATATCTAAGTATGACTGTTTTTTATGAGACCAATTGCTCCTACTGCTACTGGAATGTCTGGGTATCCTTCTATCACATTGCCTCTGTTTCTGCTTGCAAATCCTGGTATGTTATGACTTTGTGTCTCTCTGTACATAAGTCACTGTAGTCACTGGGTATAGCAATTTTAATGACAATGCTACTTTTTCCTTCTTTTCATGTACTATTATATCTGGCTTTCTCACAGCTATTTTTTGAACTGTTGATAATGGGTGATCCCATGTGATATAAACTTCATCATTTTCTATAGTGCTTTCAGGCTCATGTTTCTAGTATTTTTCAACTACTTCAGCATTATAATGTTTGCACAATCCCCAATGCAACAGTCTTACCACATTATTATGCCTTTCAGTATATAGTCCTCCTGCCATTAGTAATCAAAACTAGCAACAAGATGTGAAAATGTTTCCACTTCTGTTTTATAAATATACATTTGTCTCTTTCTTCCACATGTTCTATGGACTTTGTAAACCAATGTGTATGCAGTTCACTGTCTTGGGCCGCCAATATTAACCTTTCATCTTTTGGTTTAAATTTGCCTCTCCTTAACCATTCTTGTGTTCGATCCTGATCAATGTGGGGGTTATTTCAAGAGTTTTCTATGCTTGCAACTCTATTTATGCATTTTGCCCATTTCTTGCCTATCATATTATCCTTCACCTTATATTTTTTCTTTTGTTTTTTGGCACATTCAGTTTCTGCCTGATTTTTGTCTATTTCTGGTTTGATTTCCATTCCCACTTGACATCGATATGCTTCTGCTAAACTAAGCAGAGAAGTCGTCAAACTTATTCTCTTCATGTTTCAAAACTTTCACTACATTTGGGTTTTGCGAGGTCAGCAAATATATATGAAACCCCATGATTGCAGATCTATACATGTAATCAATTTCAAGGAGGCCTATACCTCCTTCAGAATGGGGGATATATAGTCTTGGTATGCACTGATTTTTATAAATCATTTTATGAGCATGAAGTATTCTTGTTTTCCTGTCCAACCAATCCAACACCTGTTGGGGCCATCAGTCACTCCAGAACTGTAAATTAGGATAGGAAGAGCAAATTGGTTTATAGCTTGGACTTTGTTCCTAGATGTCAATGCTGTTTTCAGTATTAATTTTAGTCTTCTAAAATATTCCTTAATAAGTTTTATTCACATTTGTTCATGTTTTATTGTTGAACAATGGTTTTAAGAGCAATGGGATTTGGGTTGGGGTGAACATCTCTACTAATGTTTTAAATTGATATTTTACAAAGGGAAGAGTGTGGCTAGTTATATTTTGTTCTTGGTTTGGCATTTGATCATAAATTTAGACACTTTGTTTAAAGATATTTATAGATAAATAAATAAATCAGATGTGGTTTATTTGTAGAGATAGGGTGCTATGGAGAAATACAGGCTGGGTAGATGCTGATATTCTTTGTGAGGATTAGATGAGGTCCTAGGTATTTAAAGGAGGTGGATTTGGTAATTGGTGATGAAGGCTAGTAGGGTTAGGAGGAATAGTAAAATAATCTGAGATGTGGCATCTTATTTAATGTGGGTTTTATTTTTGCTGTAAATTACAATTAGAAAATGTTAGGAAGGTACTGGGTTGGTTGTAGAGAGATGTAATGTGATATATATAGGGGAAAGGAGTACAATGGTTTGAGAGAGTTTTGGGTGATAAACTAGAGTGGGATTAACTACTGGGAATAATTGTATTGACTGATTTTTTTCTGGAAGGCACCAATGGTATTGGTTTGATGGACATGTGGGTGGTGCTATGGAATTATAAATGTAGAGGAAGAGGGTGTGTCTGGGAATTGGGGGTAGAGTAGGAGAGTGCAGCGAGACAAAACGTTAGCAAGGGTGAACAAAGCAGATTGAAAACTTGGCAAAGAAACAGAGTAAAAAAAATTCAGTGACTGAACTTAAACAGCCACAGATCTGAGGGAAATAAGTAAAAGGAGCAATACAGTTTAAAAATCTTCTGTGTGGTAGATAAAAGTCTTGATTTTATTGTTCTAAGAGACAGTTTTAGTGGGAGAGTTAGTCCAATATTATCTTGACGTGACTTGACTAATGGTGATAATAACAGTACAAATTTCACTTGGTTGTTTGAATTGTGTAATGATAAGGAGGTTTCTATGGACATTGAAATGCAAAGCCCAAATGTTACCCCCCCCCCACCAAAAAAAAAACAAAATCAGCAAAATAAAGAGAAAAGTAAGCCAAAATGCAGGACTGCAGCTCTGGAAAAATACTGGCTCAAAACAGAAAGTGATTGCACAAGCATCTGGGGCAAAAGAGAAAATGCTTAAGAAAGGAGACAGTGGACTGCTAAAAACAATCAGTGGAGCATAGCTGAAGGAGAAAGTACCAATGGGACTGCTGTGGTGTAAGAAAATTGAGCTATTATAGTGGACAAAGTTCTTTGTTTTAGGCTGCCATAATATTTATAATTGAAAAACCAGAGGTAATTCAGAACAAGAACACTCTTCCATCTACCTACTTAACTGAATATACTACCTACCTACTTAAATGAATAAACTACTGGAAACTTCAACAAGGTGTCTTTATTCCTCCCAAAGGGAGGGTATCAGTGGAGGCTCGTGCCATCAGACTGCAGGACTGCAGCCCTCCCAGCAAAAAAAAAGAGTTTGAACATTTATTCTATATTCACTAAAACAGTTTAAATATTTTGTTTATATTTGTGCTCCATGGCTGTAATGACTGTGAGCCTGACCGACTCGCAAAGTCCCGGAACTCGAACTGCGCAAGCTCGTCGAGTTCCAGGTTTTTTGTTTTCTTTTTATTTAGCATTTACTTTTTTATTCCCTCCAGTAGAGCTCTTTTGAGTGTGTACCTTTAACCCCTAGTGGGCGTGGCTTCAGCATTTAAAAATTTAAGTTATCACCTTAAATTTTTAACAAATACCCATTGACAGAGGTCATATATCAATACAATTGTGTTTGCTATCATGTATGCTTCAAGATAAAATTTTCCAATACCTTGTATGTAACATGGTTTTGGAATTATTAATGCAAATATGAACAGGCAATATTTGACGCCTAGAGGAGCAGTAGGGTGTAACTGCAGAAACGCCTGGAGACGTCACTTGGCTGTAATGAGTTAAATGTGCTGGAAAAGCAGTCTAAATTAATGAGAAGTCATCAGTGGGATGCCCAGAAGTCTAGGCGGTTTAACTACACAAAAAATTAGAAGGGGGGGTCAGACTGCCACATCCGCAGTCACGTACGTGACATGGACGGCTTGATGGATACTGATTGGTTCTCACTCTCTTCTCAAAAAAGAGAGCGAGGAAACAATCAGATCAATATTAATAGCCTGTAGGCTGTAGCACAATACAATATTTTGATTGTGTGTTACGGAGCTTGGACCAGTTGCACGGTTAGTAAAACTAATTAAAAAAAAAAAAAAACAACTTTGTTTTTTTCGACTTGCCTGCAGTGTTGGTGCTACCTTGCCTTGCTGCTGGTGGTTTGCTTAGCAAGTTAGTAGCAGTCACCGAGTGACAGAGAGAGAGAGAGAGAGAGAGACTTAATTTTCTTCATGACGGAGACCGAATTAAACTGAGGTAGGTGTCTGCTCTGCACTGTAAATGTATATAAAATTATAATCTGCTCTGTAAATGTATACAAAATTATACTCAATCTCAGATACAGAGGCATGCATCATAGCAAGTTTGCAACCCAAGTTCACAATATGGTATCTTCTAAAGTAGTAAAAATAAATTCAAAGCAGTTCTTGTTGCTGAGTGTTGTGCTTCTGAAATGCACTGTCAAAAATATGTGATGCAAATAATGACAATTAACTCCTTTTTTGTGAAAAATAACATTTGTTCAAAATTATTTATAGTGGTTTGTATGTAGAAATCTGCTTGTACGGAGTATGATATTAATTATTATTGTTTCAGACCCTAATTGCAAATTTCATTTGTGGCTATTAAAAATGTTTCAGCCAGCATAAAACTAGTGGTGAGATAAGCTATAGCATTTTTAATTAAATTTTGTATTTATGTTTGTATCAGCATTTGTAGGTGGCTTATGATGTATGTTTTCTGTATGGTTGAGCACTTTGCTAAATGAATAAATTAAGGATATTACAGCATCTGTTCTCCAAGTAAGGACTCAGATATGCACTGCACACTTTACATGACACTGTGTGGTATACTCAGAGTATTTGCCGTACTACTGGATTTGACAGAATTATCATTATAGATTAAAAAATCAACAAGCTCTACAATTTCACCTACCAGATCTGTTACGCTGTAGAAAGTTGTAGTTATTTACCTTAGAACAATTAACATGTTTTGAAATATTTTCCATACAAAATCTAGAACTTTCAGACTTAGTTTCCTAATTTAAATATTCATTTTTCATATGATGTGGTTGCGGATGACTAATGGAAATAACTGTTTGGTTCCATAGTGCAAAGAAATGGAGCCCTGACAAAGGCCCAGTTTACAGATGTTTAAATTTATGACCCTGTCACTGACAGAACCAAACTGGAAGAGCATTGAAGGGGCATGACCCACACATCTTTCCAAAGGGTATGGAGGAGGTGGTTGTTGCATGCTTAGAGAAATACTGGGTAGTGTGTTTTCCTGAATGAAACCTCGTTAAACAACAGTTTGTGTCACAACAAGAGAGGAAGGACTACTTTGAGGGGTACATATTTTGCAGAAGTGAAGGAATTTCTTGCATGTTTAGTCCATTGTGCATCCCAATACTGTTTCTTTACAGGTGCATGGTGCAGTTAAGACAGAGAAGAAAAGA
Source organism: Protopterus annectens (assembly GCF_019279795.1). Classification (NCBI taxonomy): domain Eukaryota; kingdom Metazoa; phylum Chordata; order Ceratodontiformes; family Protopteridae; genus Protopterus; species Protopterus annectens. The sequence continues at coordinate 955,725,576 of NC_056734.1, read as the reverse complement.
AGAAATTCATTCAATTCACTCTGGATTTTTGTCTGAAAGAGGCCCATTCCTAGTCTGGCCTCACTGCAGTGATGGGAAACAACAGGAAAGACTGACTAAGTGGCATCTAATGATCAGCAGGGACAAAAAGTACCTTAAAGAACTAGAAAGAACTATATCAGGCTGTTCTACTTTTTCACTATTTTCAAATTTTTATAGGAATGTGATTAAACAATGGTAAATGAAGAATTATGTTGCATTTAATCACTCCCAAAAATTATTTTGCAACTTTTTACATGTTTTTATTTACATGAATTTCCATTTACAAAGTTTATTTTATAAGATGTGAGCCACATCATATAAGCGACTCTAGAAATAGATCCTTAAAGCAAATGAACAAAAATGAATCCTTTGCGGTACTCTTCTACAAAAGCAGGACAGCCCTGCACACTGATCGTCATATAATATTGAAGGATATTTTTGTTCCTCACACTGCAAAATCAGTCACTTTTTTGAGCAGAAATGAATGGGATTTGTTTTTTTTTTTGTTCTGATATCTAATAAATCCCAGTTTATATTTTTTCACACACTTTACAGTCTCCAATTGTTAGTCACTTTCTAGAAAACATGTAGAGGATGTAACCAGATTAAAATAATTTATTTGGATTTCATTATACATTTAAAAACAATACTAATAACTTCAGTATCCGAAATCAGTGCTATGTTTTAAAAGCAATAAATCTGGCATCTAGGAATGTTACTTAATTTAGTGTTAACTGCAGCTGTCATGATACAAAATTCAAACTTGTAGGGTGCAACAATATATTTTCACAGAATTTTGGTTATCACTGCTGTGATTGACAACATAAACAAAGAAACTGTTGATGGTTGGAATAATAGTAATATAAGTGCAAGGAAGAATACTCCAGCTGTTTCAGATGATACAAATGCCAAAGAGCCATGACAAACCATGTAATGTGGGTCATTTAAGAAAACAAGTGCAGCTGCTCAAATCACAAGCAAAGGTTGTGTTAAGTGTGCAGCTCATGTTGTTAAATTCCCTGTGACCTACAGCAAAAGTAATACAAGTCCAAGTGGGTCAATAAAAGTACAGTACTGTCCACAGCAGTATATTTCTTTGGTAGTCCTTCTTTATATATTCAAGTATTGCTTGATGTTGACTTTGGTGTTACAGCTGACAAGACAGTTTGATTTGCAAGTATGTCCAGTTTGGCATCCAAGCAGCTCGTTGCATATTGTCTCATGATTTGATTAATATGTTATTAGAATGATAATGTCAGTTTCCCAGTACCTTAGAAATCAAGACGCCAACATTATAACCATACTCTAGCATCCAAACTTAAATGAGAGGGTAAATTAAACATGGCTATGTACATTTTAAATGTAGTTTGGTTTCTCATAATCTGTGCTTCTGGCTTCTTGACCAGACTGGTCTATCATTTCTGTGTGTGCTTTATTACACATATTTGTTGTAGTTATTTTAATTGAATCATGTATGCATTATATGAGTTTGCAGATATACCATCTAGACCAGGAGCTCCTTCATATTTTATTAAATAATGACAAGATTGCTTTAAATTTAATTAGAAGTCCACATGCAAGTGAAGTGAATGACTGTGAAAAATTCAATTGCTGTCTCCAACTCGAATAATAGCACCAACACAGCGATTCAAGTGTAAAAGATTTAATAAATGCTAGCACTGTCAGTAAGCGCTTTCACCTCAACGGCTTTATCAAACTACAAAGTGCATAGTCAATAAAAACATTTAAATACAGGTAAAACTAACCCAATAGGTTCAAATTAAAACAAATAGCAGTGACATCATTAAATGTGGGCATGCATTTCCTTAGTTAACCCTTAGTGGAAAACATATCTAAGGTCTGAATAACCTCTTTCTCTTAAGGGCAGGTTTTACTTGCACCTTATCATTAATACCAGGGTTTTTATCTGCCCTAAGTCTGATTATCCATTTCAGTTCACATTCTAAGAGGCAGGTATCTACATCCCCTCCCCTAATATTTGTCTTTTTTTGTTGTAAAACACTAAACACAAACTCATGTTCAGCTCCCATGGTTTTAATATGTTTCGCTAACGCATTACTATCAGATCCTGTCCTGATTGCATATATATGCTCACGTATACGTTCCCTGAGTTGCCTACAGGTCTTCCCAATGTAAAACGCTGTACAAGAGATGCAATGGGCTAAATAGACTAAATTAGTACTGATACAACTAGTGTCCGTATCTATAAACCGACATTGATTACAATTATTACAAGGGACAGTATTGCGTTGTTCCCTGTCCCTTGTAATAATTGTAATCAATGTCGGTTTATAGATGATAGAAATGATTTTCAACACCCGCTAACGAAAGTAGAGTATGTGTTTAATACGGACACTAGTTGTATCAGTACTAATTTAGTCTATTTAGCCCGTATACGTGAGCATATATATGCAATCAGGACAGGATCTGATAGTAATGCATTAGCGAAACATATTAAAACCATGGGAGCTGAACATGAGTTTGTGTTTAGTGTTTTACAACAAAAAAAGACAAATATTAGGGGAGGGGATGTAGATACCTGCCTCTTAGAATGTGAACTGAAATGGATAATCAGACTTAGGGCAGATAAAAACCCTTGGTATTAATGATAAGGTGCAAGTAAAACCTGCCCTTAAGAGAAAGAGGTTATTCAGACCTTAGATATGTTTTCCACTAAGGGTTAACTAAGGAAATGCATGCCCACATTTAATGATGTCACTGCTATTTGTTTTAATTTGAACCTATTGGGTTAGTTTTACCTGTATTTAAATGTTTTTATTGACTATGCACTTTGTAGTTTGATAAAGCCGTTGAGGTGAAAGCGCTTACTGACAGTGCTAGCATTTATTAAATCTTTTACACTTGAATCGCTGTGTTGGTGCTATTATTCGAGTTGGAGACAGCAATTGAATTTTTCACAGTCATTCACTTCACTTGCATGTGGACTTCTGTTTTTATATTCTTATTTCAAGTTGCAGTGAAGTTAATCTCTTTGGTCGTCTGTGTTGGCTGTTTTACTGTTAAATTTAATTAGGTTGCTAAGTAACTACAGATGTTCTAAAGATACAGTTGGGAAATTAGCTGTCTTGTGAAGAGATGCCCACCTTAGTAGAATCTGCAACAATTCTAATTTCCTTTATAAATTATTACAAAAATGTGGAAACATATACACAGTTTCTATGGGGCATAGCATTGATAGAGCTTTCCTCTCTGTTTTATGATCCTGCTTTGATAGCACTTAGCACAAATATGAAGTATGTTGCTTGACATTGTATCACTGTGGTTTGTAGGTGTGGGTATATTAAGATTTAACAGTGAAGATTTTTCTAAATTGTAATCTTGATGCTGACGCAAGACAGTGCGTGTCAGATTATTATCCTCAGTCAAAGTAAACTGATACAATGCTATCCACACGTGGTCATCCTGAGCCAAACTAGTAATGTTATGCATGCACAGTCATTATATATCCAGGTGTAGTGACACAGTGTTATGTACATGTGGTCATTCTAAGATGAAACAGGATGAGTAGTGATGCAGCAAAACTTGTACAACACAAAGGACCAAAAATATTTTTTACTTCTGTCACAGAGTGAGCTTTATTTGTGGTTAATCAGAGTCTCTTTAATTTATGGCAGGTGTGTACCCAAGAAGACTGAATGCTTTAATTAAATCAAAAGGTGCTTCAACAAAGTATTAGTTTAAAGGTGTGCTCATTTATGCAACCAGCTTATTGGACTACATTTGTTTTATAAATTTTGAGCCTCAAGAGCAGGAGCACACTCAAGGAAATCTGCAGTCTGCGGCTACCACTCCACCCATACAGTATAAGAAGGAATCAGTACTGCAAACTAAACAAGGATATACAGTTTGAGCCTCAAGAGCAGGAGCACACTCAAGCAAATCTGCAGTCTGCGGCTACCACTCCACCCATACAGTATAAGAAGGAATCAGTACTGCAAACTAAAGAAGGATATACATTTTGAGCTTCAAGAGCAAGGTCAGTCCACCCAGGCATTCTACTTGTATGTTTTATGAGGGTGAAGCTAGTACATTAGCAGTATTTCTTAGTAGTTCTCAGCTTGCTAATAAAACTGACTGTTGTAGCCTTGTCCCCCCCCCCCCCCGCTAGTACAGTATTCTTATACTGTCCAATAGACAGTATACATTTAATTCATATCCCTATTAATAAATTAACCATCAAGCAGCCCTCTCAGTGCTTTCTACCTTAGTTTGTATCCTTTGGAGGCCCACCTGTTTATTTGCATCTCTATACATTCCCCTTCATTGCTAATGTATCTCCCTACTCTAATCTGTGCACAAACTGGTTACTAATCAGCAAGTTAATGTAAAGACACACTCCCAACCTTAATAAACTTTGCTGTCTCTTCTCTCCTTCACTTTACAGGTAGTTTGAATTATTACTTACCCTCTCTGAGGCCTTCTCTGATTTCCACTGATTGCCTCTCTGGTTTCTTTGCATTCCACCTGGTTTACACCCCTTGTGCTATCTCCCTCCCCCAATACAAAGTCTATATATTAGAATCCTGCTGAGCATGGAGCCATCTTTACATTTCTAGTCTCCTACCAGGACACAAGTGCTCCTCGGCAATTACATTCTGCTTGCCGGTAAGCCATTAGACCTCAGGAATTTGTTTTAAAAGTGTTCATACTTACTTTTTGCTGTATTTGGATCTATACAATTAGTATTCATTTTTTGGATTCCTGACTACTGATCTGCTTATTTGTTTATTTAACTGGTTGATTCTGTCATTCAGGAATTGTGTTTTTACTGACACTACCACTGCAGCTATGTTGTCTCTATGCTACTAAAACTGCTGTTATAACTGTAATGTACATCTAATTGACCTAGTCTTGGAGTTAGAAACAGTATTTACTGACTTAGCACTACAGTTGTCTATGCTACTGTTTCAGCTGTGCTGTTGTGTTCATTTTCCTTTTTCTTGTATGCACAGGATAATTGGCTGATAAATGTATTGTGCATGATTTATTAACCTGTTTCCAAACTAAGTTATGGCACTGTGATGTGGTTACTGTTGAAGCACTCTCAGACTGTAGCAGTAGCATCTATTCTCCTGCTTTATCCACACTATCCTCAGATTTGTATCTTTTACACCCTCCTATCTCCTAATTACTTCCTTTAACCTGTCTTTGTCTCCTTCTACTAGCTTCTTCCTCTCTTTTTTTTCTCTCTCTTCAGAGCACACTCAAGCAAATCTGCAGTCTGTGGCTACCACTCCACCCATACAGTATAAGAAGGAATCAGTACTGCAAACTAAACAAGGATATACATGTTGAGCCTTAAGAGCAGGGTCAGTCCACCTAGGCATTCTACTTGTATGTTTTATGAGAGTGAAGCTATTACATTAGCAATATTTCTTAGTAGTTCTCAACTTGCTAATAAAACTGACTGTTGTAGCCTTGTGCCCCCCCCCCCGCTAGTACAGTAATCCTAACTGTCCAATGGACAGTATACATTTAATTCACATCCCTGTGAATAAATTAACTATCAAGCAGCCCTCTCAGTGCTTTCTACCTTAGTTTGTATCACTTGGAGGCCCACCTGTTTATTTGCATCTCTATACATTCCCCTTCATTGCTAATGTATCTTCCTACTCTAATCTGTGCACAAACTGGTTACTAATCAGCAAGTCAATGTGAAGACACACTCCCAACCTTAATAAACTTTGCTGTCTCTTCTCTCCTTCACTTTACAGGTAGTTTGAATTATTACTTACCCCCTCTGAGGCCTTCTCTGATTTCCACTGATTGCCTCTCTGTTTTTTTTGCTTCCACCTGGTTTACACACCTTGTGCTATCTCCCTCCCCCAATACAAAGTCTATATATTAGAATCCTGCTGAGCATGGAGCCATCTTTAAATTTCTAGTCTCCCACCAGGACACAAGTGCCCCTCAGCAATTACATTCTGTTTGCCGGTAAGCCATTAGACCTCAGGAATTTGTTTTAAAAGTGTTCAGATTTGTAAAGTAATACTTACTTTTTATTTTTTTTTTGGTTGGCTCTGCCCCTGCCCCCTATTTCCTCCCGCCCCCACTACCTCTACATTTATAGTATTTACAGCCACACCCACAGCTCACCCTCACATCACCTCCACCAATCACAGGTCCTCAAGTCATATCACATTATACCACACCAACTTGCTCCATACAAAATACTCCCAATCACTCTCATTCCCACTAGGCATTTTTACATCACCCACACTACTTCCCCATCCACATATAGTGCAACCCTATAATTCCTATTCAGCCCCCCCACCTAGAAACAACTTAATAACCATGACTATCACGCAACTAAGTCTAGTCTGTCTTTTCATAATTCTTTACAACACCATACCACACATTATCACTCTAGCAATATCCCTAAACATAGTAGCACTACACTGCATTATGCACTCTCGTATACAGACACCACACATTATAATAATATCTGCCCACAGTTATTCAAGAACTACATAACGGACCAATTCAGGATTAAACACATATGCTCTCATTCCTACTCCAAAAAAACACAATACTTTCTCACACTCCTCACCAAACTCCAACATCTGTATAACCATTTTAACTCCAGGCTCATCATAAGTGGGGATATCCACCCCAACCCAGGCCCAAATCCATCCTGTCCAACTCAAACTGCTCCAACACAAATGTCAGAATATAACATCCCCACTTTCTTCATCCCTGGGCAAATCAACAACAGCAGCAAAACCAACCATCTTTTAATGCTAAATATTAATATTAGAAGTATCAAAAATAAAATACCTGAACTCCAGGCCACAATAGCACACTACTCCCCAGACATAGTTGCTTTAACAGAAACCTGGCTAAATAAAAACATAGCTAACTCAGAAGTTCTCCCTACCGACTACAATATCATTAGACAAGACAGACCACTTCGTAACTGTCTTACTGTACAAGTCAAACTTAACTGTCCATCAATTACCAAACTCCTACCTCTCCCCCAATAATTGGGACATACTTATCTCACAACTTCAACTTCACCCTAAAAAGGTCATCACCACAGTTGTGATCTATATTCCACCTGGTAATACACCTGCTAACCTATGTGGTATTCTTCCACATACTTGCAAGAAACCCTTATTCTGGGGGACTTCAACCTAGATTGGTTCACCTGTATATCAGAACCACCAAGTAATCTAATAAATCTCCATGGCTACCAGCAGCTAGTCCAAATTCCAACTAGATGTGATAAAAAATCTAAAAGGGAATCCATCCTTGACTGGGTCCTAACTAACAACCCCACATTGTACCCTCACACAGGCAGTCTCCCAGACACCTTAAGTGACCACAACATAATATACTTTATACGTAGTACAACAAGCATATGCAAAACCACTAACTATATATCCACTAGAAACACAAAAAAATTCTCTCCTGAGGTCCTCAACACTTTACTCTGTAACTGTGACTGGACCCCCCTAAAAACCCTCCCACCTTAAGTGACCACAACATAATATACTTTATACGTAGTACAACAAGCATATGCAAAACCACTAACTATATATCCACTAGAAACACAAAAAAATTCTCTCCTGAAGTCCTCAACACTTTACTCTGTAACTGTGACTGGACCCCCCTAAAAACCCTCCCACTTGACCAGGCTGTAGCATATTTCAACAAAACATTTCTACAATACCTAGACACTGTCGCTCTGTTGCGCAAAATCAAGGTTAGAACCTCTACAAACCCCTGGCTCAGTAAAGAAACCAAACAAATCCCCAAGTCCAGAGACACTGCCTGGCTTTATTATCAAAAAAACAAAAAAACACAAAGCCTAACTAAGTACCAAGAACTGCGCAACCATGCAAAAAAATGCATTAGGCTGGACAAAAAAATCCTACTACACAACATTACAAACTAAATACCAACACAACCCGCAAAAATTTTGGAAAAATGTAAACCAGCTACTAAAATCCACCCAAAAGGCTACCCCCAAACCAACCACCCCTGGCACTAAAATTCCCATCGAAACACAATTCAACTCCCACTTTGTGAACACAATTCTATCCTTAGTATCACAGGACAGTTCCTACCTCACTATCCCCCCCCCAACACAAATAACACTAATACAAGCTTTACCCTCAAAACAGTTTCCACCACTTCAATCAAAAGCATGCTCTCCAAACTAAAAACCTCATCAACAGTAGCCGACCTACTCCCCAGCTATTTCTTGAAACTCACAGCAGATGCTATTGCTATCCCAGTCTCCACTCTCATAAACAGATCAATTGTTGAAAACTATGTGCCCAAACTTTGGAAAATATCCTATGTTACGCCCATACATAAAGGCGGGACCTCCACTGAACTTAATAACTACAGACCCATTGCTTTACTCTCCCCCCTGGCCAGAATGCTAGAAAAATGCATCCATACCCAGATGCTAAACTATCTCCTAAACAGCAACATCCTGTCACCTACTCAGCATGGTTTCAGACCTGTACATAAGTACCACTACAGCCCTCCTCTGCTTGACAGCCACAGTAAACCGTCTCAAAAATGAAGGCCTACGAGTGTCAACTCTTTTTTTGGATATGTCCAAAGCATTTGACACAGTCTCACACCAAATCCTGCTAAACAAACTAAACCAATATCATCTATCAAATTCCACTCTTACCTGGTTCCAAAGCTACTTAACTGACCGGTACCAAGCTGAGAAATGGGAAAATTCTCTCTCTCCTCAGCTGCCCATAACTATAGGAGTCCCACAGGGTTCTATCTTAGGACCACTACTATTCACAGTCTTCACAAATGACCTCCACACCTCCACACAGAATGCATCTATAATTCAGTATGCAGATGACACTACCTTAATCTGTGCTGCACAAAACATTCCCACCCTCCTGCAAACAACTCAACTAGCTTTCTCTGACGTTGAAAACTACCTTACCAAAACCCAACTTATCCTCAATCCAAAGAAAATGCAGCTTATAATTATAACCAGTTCTAACAAAAACACTAACAGTCAATTCACTATCTACTCCACTAATGCTACTCCAATTGCTCCAGTGGCACAGGCTAAGCTATTGGGAATAACCATAGACTCCCACCTAAAATTTGATAGTCATCTCAACTTAACCATTAAAAAAGTACATGCCAAACTGGGGTCGCTCTACCGTATCAAACCATTTCTTACCAACAACACAAGATCAGCCATTGCTCGCTCCCAACTTCTATCCTCCCTACTCTATGCATCTCCCATTCTGACTAATCTCAACAAAACTGAACTAAGTAAAATGGAAGCCTGCTATAACAGAATTGCCTGCTTTACTGCAAATTGCTCATATAGAACTCATCACTGTACTGCTTTGAGACAGCTCCACTGGCTTCAACTGCCCATCCTCCTAACTTACAATCAGCTCTGCCTCTGTCATTCTATCTATTACCTCCCCAATAAGTGTCATACCCTCAAAAACCTAGTACAACATCACTCAGCCAAAAGGCCTCTTAGATCATCAAGCAAACTACTACTAGAAGTCACCAACAACTACAATAGCTTTGGAGATGCACTATATAGTAGTTCAGTGGCTAAAAAATGGAACTCTGTCCCTACTAGCATTCAAAACACATCATCCAAAGCCTCCTTTAAAGACCTCATCAGGCAACATCTCAAGGAAAGTTGGCAGTGCCATGATTGCTCCCCAGGCTAGTGAAAGCGGATAACACATACATACAAAATCGAGAGCACTTGATAATAGTTTTCAATCTTACTCACAAACACTGGCTAATCTACAATGTATGTACTGTACCTGTGTACTATGTATGTATTTTACCTATGTTCCAAATTTCAGCTGTACACCACAAATCTATTAATTACCTTTATTTTTAAAATTAATATTTTTTTTTGTTCTCTCCACTGTAACTGTTTATGTGCCGCATACCACTGTAAAAACATGTCTCCTGTAATTTGTGTGTATACTGATCATGTCTAAATAACTAAATGTGTCTGTAATTTTTCTTTGTGGAGCTTTTCTCCCCGGGCCTCTGCTGAAAAAGGGCCATTTCAGCTCAGTCAGACACCCCCGGTTAACAAATGTAAAATAAAATAAATAAATACTTTGTGTCCAGCTTTTTTTGACAGAGTTTCTTTTTAATGTCTGGAAAAAAGCCAGTTGGATAAATATAGAAAAGACATACCATTTTATCAGTGCATTTAAATGTAACTGAAAAGTTGTTTTTCTTTCGGCTTTTCTCGGTTAGGGGTCACCACAGCGGAACTCCGGTCTGCTAATGATTGGCAGTCGATTTTTATGGTGCCGAGGTGCCAGTCCGACGCCCAACCTTCAACGAAGGCATGCCCATTCACGCATGTCTTTCGAAAGCCACTCAACCGCAGGGAGTACCACACTTAAAACATTTAAACTTTATGTCCAGAATTAGGGACAGAGCAAATCTCCAGATCAGGAAAATATATTATTTACTTATATTTTCTTAAAATAATTTCTACCTAAGGAAAGATAGAGTCAAAGTTCTTAAAGGACAACTACGGGAAACTGCCTATGAATTCTCTTAATTAATGTTATTTCTCTCCCTTACTAGTCATCCGGTTGCGGTAAAATATATTTTCGTATCCCTATAAATATTATTTCTACTGTTTTTGATGTTACCGGTGATCATTTACCGGTACTGCATTCCATTTTAAAGAAGAAGTTGCTCTCGCGCCTGTTTTTTTCTACGACAATTCGCCCATCACAAAGCAAGTGCTTTTCTGTTTTTTTTTCTTCCGCACGCCCACTCTTCTGTATTTTCTTAGTACACACCCACTCGTTAAATATTCATGCCATTGACGTCACTCGCGCCCTTCTTAGTCCATAAAACAAGCTTGAAAATAAGGCAGGAACTACTTTCTTATAAATCTGTTCCTGCACGTCTTTGTTTGTGCATCGGATCATTTAGCTGCTACGGGCTTTGCAGATCAGAGCTGCCGTTTTTAATTGCAATCGCGGAGAACTTCTGGATTGTCTCTTACCTCGTGAGTATTCCCAAGGTTATTTGAATGAATTATAAAGTTTCGTGTATTGTATTTATTAAAATGTGTATATATTAAAGGTGCTGAGACCACAGATTATGCAAAATACAGTTGTATTCAAATTAAATAAGTGACCGGTTTTTCCAAGCAGGAGAAACATCAGAGTCAGAACGAGTATTTAATTGAAACTGGGCATCATGGCTTTTAACAGTAACCAGGTAAATTCTACAGCGGATCTAATTGAAGTATGAAAGTGTGCGTGCTGTTCTGTCTGGTACCGCACATCAGTGTGTAGAGTTTCCCGAGGTTGCTCAAAGCAGGCTCGTAAGTAAAAATAGTTGGCACATGCAGGTCCGGCATTGGAGCAGCTTTTCATCTTGGTTGAGTCATTCACGCAGGAGTGTTTATAGTGTACAGGTAGAACAGTTGTTGAGCAGCAACATGCTAAGTGCTGAATAATTTTACTAAAGTCGTCTTCCTAGCGTGGCATTTCCTTACTATCTGAATTAAGTGTCCAGATCAAGCAGCCAGGCAGCCTCTGCAGCAGTATGCTTGTTGCAACTATCGCACATGACACGTTCATGAAACTCGGGCTGTCATTTAGTGCAGAAAATGCTTGCAATAACCAGATGTGCTGAATGGGTCAAGCTGAACTATGATGAGCATTCTGTGGTAAAGCTTCTGTTTATTTTCTCAGGTCCCAGATTGTAAGCATTAAAGGAAGGGAGAGTAGTACTTTATATGAGAATCAAGGCAACTTGACTGCATATCTCTGCCCCTGTAAGCTGTTTATTGCATTGGAGCTTATAATCTAAAATAAATGAATTAAGTGTTTTACCCTTTGCTTTTATGAATTTTGGAGGTTTGCCATTATAAGTAAACATTGCTAGATGTCTTACTAAAAAAAGTGTGGGGGCAGCAGTGGAAGCAACCCTTGAACACTCTGTGTATGTAATTGCTAAGGCTGATTGCAGCCATTCTGGTATTGTTTTAGTTTGATTACTTTGCATTTGTTTGCTGACCTTGGATGTATAATGGTGTAGGCTTTCTCCTTTGTCAGCGTAGTAGCAAACGAAAAAGTGCATTTCACTTTTGGGCGTCTGCATTATTTTTATGGAGTTTGACACTCATCTGATGCCCACCTGAAATTCTGTTGTTGAACTGTGTTAGACCTCTGACCGGTGCCCTTTAGTCTTAAGAAGTGTAGAAGGTCAGGGAAGGTATTTAGTGTAGAGATTGTTAATTAATTGTATGTGTCTCTTCGTCCGTTGTGTAAGAAAAATAAAGTTGTGAAATGTTTTAAACATTGTAGTGCTTTACTAGATTAGAATAAGATTTTTAATTTGGAAAGTGGTTTAACTTTTAAGGTATAATTATATTTTTTACCTATGTGTATGCAAAAAATGGTCATTATTTTTTTTACATGTAATCTGTGTTTGTGTACAGTAAAATATAAATGAAATTTTTACTTCATTTGTAGTTGTATGTTCTTTCACGTATTCCATATAGTGTCTATTGAGCCATATTAAAAAGGAGTGTTTCATGTTTACAACGGTGACCCAATCCTTGAAAGTGTGGGACATATGCAAGGCAGTTCTTAATGTAAGGACACAATGAGGGAAAACAGTTGTTTAAGATCTGCAGCTTATTCACTAGACTGGACATGTGTAGGTTACTTGGGCCAGGTAGTACTTGCATCTACTTAAAAATGTGTGCTGTATATAGATGATGCTGCAGAATGTTTGACAAAGCATATTTTTTGTGTGTCAGAAGTACTGTTTCTGAATAGCATTTGAAGATGTTTCCAGAAATGCCTTGCTTGAAATTGAGTAACCATGCCTTTTTGTGTGTGTGCCTTGAACCTGTTTAAACATAATGCTGTTTATTGTAACGTTTTGTGTTTTTAAGCAGGTAGATTTTAGAACAGTATTGCTATGCCTCAGAGAGTATTTAACCATAATGCTGTTTATTGTAACGTTTTGTGTTTTTAAGCGGGTAGATTTTATAACAGTAGTACTATGCCTCAGAGAGTATTTAACATAAGACCAGGTTATACATTTGTGTGCATGTTGTACATGTATGGATTCTGTATAGGTATTTCTACATTCCACAAACTTGTCTTTGTGTTGTTACATTTGTGTGACAGATTAATGAATTAAGCTTTTCAGAATGGTTTTCTTTGCCACTTGACAACTTTAAGAATCTACTTGTATACTTAACACATTATAAAGATTAATCTCTTAATGGACAAAATTTGTCCATACATTAAATATTTAGTAATGTATATATAGATATATAGAACGTGTGAGTCTAGATGTAGAAGCACCTATGTATGTGTGGTGTGTGTGTGTGTGTGTGTGTGTGTGTGTGTATGTATATATATGTGTGTGTGTGTATGTATAATATATATATATATATATATATATATATATATATATATATATATATATAGAGGGAGAGAGAGAGTTGTGTGGCAATTGTTTTTGCATACTTTTAAGGTTAATCTAGTTGATCCCAACCTCATTAACTCTCTTCAAGATGAATCTTGATGAGTGGATGGGAGATCGTAGGTGTACCCCGGGTATCATTTCTATGTCACTGTTAGACAGAGGCACAGTATACTAACCTCGAAAAATGGCATAGCAAAATAATTTTAAAATGGGTGGCGAAAGCCAAACACATTCTGGCTAGGCTTATAAATGCCATAGGGCAGATAGCCTAGTATGAACCTATGAACCTATTATGGTTTAAGTACGACGACCACTTTAACTCTGCCTCATACTCCATCCTGTATTGCTACAGCAGTCACTGTTGGTAAGAATCTGTCAATTCCTTCAGAAACCATTTCTGGTTTCTCCTTTCAGGTCTTTCTAAATTGTGTTTGATGATGTTTCATACAGTCAGTGATCAGGACAGCAAGTCCCTTTTTCACATGAGAACAAACCCTCGCTGGTTGGCCTTCTTTCATCACTCTTTTTATGTTTCAATTCACTTGTTCATTAAACAGACCTGCTCTCACTACTAGTCTTTCATTTCTTAAAGAAAATAACAACCTAACAAACAACATTACTGTCTTAGCAAAGAACTTTACATAACATTGCTACAGACATTAAATGCCATACTTTTTATACATTTCCAAGTTGCTTGTTTTTTTTCAAATTGTGAGAACCACCATCCTATGCTTCTATATATATATATATATATATATATATATATATATATATATATATATATATAAAAGCACACACACACACGTGTATGTATGTGTATATGTATATATATATATATATATATATATATATGTATATATACATATATATATATATATACATATGTATATATACACACATATACAACTAAATATATATTTATATATATATATATATATATATATATATATATATATATATATATATATATATATATATATATATATGTGTGTGTGTGTACATATTCAGATATACCTAAAGACCCACAACTCAAAATAAGGTTTCTGTTCATATGCAAATACACAATGTAATAAATGAAACTTTTCAAGTGTTTACTATCAGGATCTGCACTAGAATGGTCCACATGTCTCCATTTTCTTCAAATGTCCACTATAGATAGATTACTTAGGAGTATTTCCATCGGACAGCTGATATTTTGTCTCGGCTGTGTGACCAGCTACTTCATGTTAAGGCTGCAAACATTCTCATGACTTTGTGATCCTTAAATTATGTGCAGACTGTAAATCTGGTAGTCTTCTGTTGATTAATTATAGTATTATTTTTTTTTTCTGTTGATTTCTATTTTGCATTTAGTTTACCTCGTGTTGAATTTCAGACATCAATAATGTATATTAAGTAAATAATTGGTTTTGGACTCACCAGCTATTAGTAACTGAGCTGCTGTGAGACTTAGTCCTATTAATTATTTCCATAGTCCCATCAAAGGTGTATTTGTAGACAATAGCTTTTGATTATACTTGTCATGAGATTCATCACTATTTGTATTGTTCTCTCCATTTGGTCAATCAGTTGTAGTGTGGTCTGAATACAGTATGTATGGTTTCTGACACAGCCGCAACTGCCTAGATTCTGTATCTGTAATATGTATCCTGCGCTAGACAGAATACTAATTATAATGCATTCATGCTAGTCTTTCACCTGGGAAAATAAGTTATGGATTTTTCTTCAGACAAATATATATTACAATCGTATATAAACCAAGGATGAGGTTATAGTCTCACATAAAATTAAATGTTAAAGTAGTGGTGAAAGTTTGTTTTGCACACTATCACAACCTAAACATCTACCTTCAGGACTTAAAATAGCTAACACTACACTTAGAAAAACTGGCCTTAGTAATTCACGTGTGTTTAAGAGAGTCTTTCATAATGCAGATTATTAATACGTTCTTCAACAGCATTTGTATATATCATAAATCTATCCTCACTGTCTATTTAAGGCTCCAAGGTGCTGGACATGTCTGAAACATAAACATCCTGCACTGGTAGAGGGTGTCCATATTATAATTTTAATCCATCAGTGCAAGATTGACAGTTGAAAACACATCAATTGTCCGTCAACATTTTAAGAGGTTGCCACTGACTTACTTAATTTTATTTCAGTAGAGTAATCATCAGCGAACAGATGTTCAGTCCTGCACCTGTGCTTTTGTCAGCTATATAAGAGCCATTAATACTTCCGTGCACATACAGTTCTGTATGAAAGAACTGATACTGCAGCAACAACTCCTGAAGGAATGGCCACCCATGGGATACACATCCCAATATTCCCATAGTGCCCATACCCAGAGTGCCTTGTTTAGGCAATTACAAACTGACAATACATAACCCAATAGCAAATCAAAAACAAGAAAATCGAAAGGTATTACCGCTCATTGCTAGGGGACTGTCACTCTCCTACTTTGGACACAATACAAGAGTCTTCGTGGGTTCTGTTCAAGCAGCTTTATTATATACAACCACATGACAATCGTAGTATACTTATATAAATTAACTACTGCAATCGTACATGCACACTCTCTGGTTGCACTCTTAAAATGGCACTTGGAACGGTACGTGCCTGGTATTTATATGTGCATGTTCAGTCCTTGATGCACACACACTCTGATCTACATCCTCCCTCTTTGAAAAATAGATCATGTAAGATTGTGAATCTATTTGGCATACACATAATACAAGTAGTTTTGTCCTACAATTATACAAGACTACCAATAATCAGTTATGTCCATGTTGCTGTGTATTTAACACCGAGACTGCAAATTTGACCATATCGTGTCACATACAAATGAGAATTAGGTTTATCAACTAGCGCTGCCTCTACATAATGTTCAACCTTGAGAGTATTTGGAACATCCTCCGGAATGGAAGTACAGGTTCAAGCACACTCTGGGATGGGAACAATGCCTGTTTCACCCTGAGATCTAGAGTATGTATCACATGAACAATGTTGCAATGTTGATGATTCTGGTACAGGAGGAAGATATCTGCAATTTCTCCTGTACTCCACACCCTCAGAATCTACAAGGTAGGATCTCGTCTTGGTACATATACCTGCAACTGGACCAATCCAGTCCAAACCTTTCACCATTTATTTCCTCTCTGTCTCTTTCCTCAATACACGACGCAATCTGCATGATTAATCATAACTGAACTTGTGGATAAAATGCTTCTTGAACAAGTGAGCCTTGATGGTTCTGCTGTT
The DNA here is from genome assembly GCF_019279795.1 of Protopterus annectens. Classification (NCBI taxonomy): domain Eukaryota; kingdom Metazoa; phylum Chordata; order Ceratodontiformes; family Protopteridae; genus Protopterus; species Protopterus annectens. The sequence continues at coordinate 955,708,800 of NC_056734.1, read as the reverse complement.
CATAGCTTTAGGCCTCAATGAACTGGAACTAATTTGTAGCATCTTTCTGGTTTGCCTGAATCAAGGTCTTTGAGCAGGTGAGCCAACAGTATCAGCGCAGGATATGTTTCTGAGATTCATTTAATTCAAAAAGAGGTCAGTATTGCCACACTTGGAAATTTCCAGTAATTGCTTTGCACTCTGTACTGCATGTTCAGCTAGTCCATTTGACTGTGAATATTCGGGACTGCTATTAATATGTACAAATTCCCATTCTCTTGCAAATTTCAGAAAAAACTAAATAGCAAATTGAGTACCATTGTCAGAACTAACTTGGTGTGGACTACCATGCACTGAGAATGACATTTCAAATTAGTAATAACAGCGGTGGATTTTAGATCCGGTATTAGATTAATCCTAAGCCAGTTTGATTAAGAGTCTACCAATACTAAGTAATGTTGATTGTCCCACTCAAAGATATCAGTGGCTACTGTTAATCAAGGCAGTTCAGGAACTATACTTAGCTGAAGTAGTTGTCTTTTCTAATGTGATTTAGTACTATTGCATACTGAACAAGAAGACAGTACTTTATAAATGTCTTTCAGTAATGAAAGCAAAATGCTAGTTCTGTCACTCTTCTCTTATTGTATGTGAAACCTGGGTAACCAGGATGGTAAGTCTGGATAGATTCATGTTGTAAGGAAGCAAGAACAAGAATTTTAGCACCTTTGAAAATAATGCCATTTTCCATCAGCATTGCATCTCTGTAAGGAAAACAGATAGCTTTGATGGTCATCCAACATTAATGTAGTGGTTCATGTATACACATTTTTTTGAAAGAACTACATTCATTAATTGTTTCTTTTGCAGTGCTTTTGCATATTTCAGCATATGTCTGAGGAGGTCCCTTTCATTATGGTACATGTGGATACTTGGACATACTATTGATGGGTTAACTTGGATGCCAATTTTAAAGTGGTGTTTCTTGTTTTGTTGCAAATGCTTGGCCATAGTCATGAGGGTGTCTTACTGTCATTATGCATACTGGGACATATCGCAGGGCTACTTGGTTACCTGCATCATATTTTTATTTGGGCTTATTTGTACATATGAGGGATCACCTGTTTTTATGTGCCTCTGCATACTGAAACAAGTAACTTGAGTGGCTGCTGGGTTAACAGATGTAGTTTGGGTATTTCAGCATACTGAGACTTATTTATGAAGGGTTAACTTGTGTAAATGTTTCTCATTTATGCTTCTGCACGCTTGGCGATTGTGCTTATTTGCTCATACCTGGATATATAAGTAAATTGTTTGCTGGGTTAATAATTTACTTGTATGTGTATGCATACTGCAACATATTATTGAAAGTGTCACTTGGATAAATGCTTAATTTCGAGGTTGCACATGCAAAAATATATTATTGAAGTCATTACTCATGTAACCATTTCATTTTTTGAACTTGTACAAAGTTAGACATATTACTCAGGGGGTCGCTTAAGGAAGTGTTTCATTAGAGTACTTGGGCATATAAATGGTGATCTTGCTTGGATGTACACTTTATTTCAGTGTTTCAGCATACGTTTACATTTTAATGAAGGGGTTCCCATGGGTAAAATATTCATTGTACTGGCTCTGCATAGTACGACTAACTACTGAAAGTATGAGTAGTGTAACCGGTTCATTTGCATGCTTGCAGACGTCTATACAAATCCACAACAGACTGTGGGTAATTGTTTCTTTTCTAGTGTTTGTGCATATGTGCACATCTGACTGTAGGGCTTGCTTGGTAAAATGTTTCATTTTCGTACACATACATAGCTGAACGTATTTCTTCTGGCCTCACTTCATTACATGTAATTTGGTGTTTGTGCATACTTTGTTACATCCTTGCAGGATGCTTATGTTTCACTTTAGTGTTTGTGGATGCTGGGACATGGGGTTCACTTGATTGATGTGTCATTATTGCAGTCATGCTTCCCTCAACACATTAGTGGCTGGTTGTTTATGACAATGTTTCATATTGACATTTGTGCTTACTTGTACATCATAAAGATGGGGTCACCTATTTACCCGTGCCTATGCATAGTTGAACAGCTGACAGACTATGAATCCCCTTTGAATGACACCAGAAGCTTAGCCAATTGTTGTAATTAATCTTATTTTATCTATTCCGTGTTATCATTGTTGGTGAGTGCAGGATGCTACTCAGGGTCAGGGTCATACCGGGATGGCCTACGTCATCTGACATCTTCTCTAAGTCTCTTTTCATGTATTCCATGGAGGTATGGCTACGGTCTTTCACACCAAAATGGACAGTCACAGACTCATGTTTGTACTTTTTCTGGAGTCACAAAAGTGCTTGTCTTATGTGGCAGATCATGCCACCCATCAGGCAACTAAATGGAGCATTCTCCTTGTTGAGCATAGTGAGTGGGATGTGAGTCTGCATGACTACAGGGGCACCAATTTCTAGTGTGTTTGGTATGTTATATTATGTGGCACACTGGTTTTGTGAAGTATATTAAAAAGCAAATTATATAAATACGCATGGACAGATATGTTCAATCAAGACAATTACCACAATCACACAATTAATTTCTCTGTTGCTGTGAATATGGATAAAGAAAAATGCCTGTATGCACCCTGTATCCACGACTATCCTGTTAATATTTCTGGTTAGAGTTACTTATAACATGAAATATGTACATTTCTCCTCTTTATTTCTGCATAAAGTGTCCCTGTCAAGATGCACTGCTTGGCAGTGCTGGCTGGCCCTGCATTGGCATCAAATTTCTGCCATTTCATTGTACATACTGATGCAAGTACAAGCAGTTTATAAGGTAGTTAGTCATTTTGGGAAATGTTGCATTTCACTGCTTGTGCATACCACAACATATTTGAACGAAATTTGTACAAATTGCAACATATCATAGAAGGATCCTTCATGATAAATGTGACATATTTCTCAACCTCCACATCAGCCATTCACAACATGATCTTTCTTTCCTTTGATGTTACTTGCATAAGACATCCAGAAGCACTATTAGGACACCATGGGGTGTCATGGCTACCTGTGTCAGAACTGTCAACACTTTAGTCTTTGATAAACTAGGTCTTCCTTTGTTTAAAAAATCATTGTATTTACATAGCAGGCCCAATGTCTGCACTTGCCTTTCATAAGGAATGACTCCCTTTGTTTCAGAAAGCACATGTATTTACATAGCAGTCCTGATGTCTGCTCTTGCCTTTCATATAGAATGACGCCCAATTTCTTTGATTCTCCCCTTTCCTAGTGTAATCAGTTTCCTTGTTATGCAATTGTTTCTGTGCATGTCTTTTCTGCTGTCCTTTGAAGTAATGAGATGTCAACTGCTAGATATTTAGTTAGTAGTGTTATGCTTTCCTGTAAATGTCTTTGCATCCACCCATTGCCATTAATTCTTATGCTTTGTACTGCATTTTAATTTGAATGTATAGAGCTAAGCTGATAGAAGCTCAACAAAAAAGTTTACCACTTTATTACATCACTGCCTTTGCATATGTATGTGGTCATCTTTGATAGTAGACTAATAATTTCTGGTTTGTTTAGGATCTATGTGTCCAGCTGAGCATGCTGCATGTAGTCACATGTTGCCACAGTGCAATCAATAGTTTTCTATATCATATTTTTAAACTTATGTATTCCTGACTTCATATCTATGTACAGTCCATATAATAGTCTACACAATGCTGTTAAAATGCCAGGTTTTTGTGATTTAACAAATGAGAACACAACTTCATTTTCAAACCTTTTTCAATTGACATACAAATGATTCGTTAAGGCTGAAAAACAGAATAAATCAACGACATAGAATAATAAGCAGGTTGCACAAGTGTCAACACCCTTAAACTAATACTCTGTTGAAGCACCTTATTATTTTATATTAGCATTCAGTCTGATTGGGTCGGAGTACATCATCATGGCACATCTGGACTTGCCCATTCTTCCTAGCAAAAGGCCATCTCTTGTACGCAGTCTGCTTCAGGTCAGCCAAGTATTTTTATAGGAATTTTATATGCCCTCTAGCTGGACTATTGCAAAACTATAATTCTCATCTCTTCCAACCATGCTTTTGTTTATTTGGATGTCAGCTTGGGTCATTGTCGGCGTGAAAGGTGAAATTACGCTTCAAGTACAGCTTCAGCTTTTTATCATACCACTGAAGGTTTTTGGCAAAATCTGAAAGGAATTGTAGTTTATTGATCATTCTGGAAATTGGCAAATGCTTTCAACTTTCTGCTTTAAAAGACCATATCTGCACTTGTTTCCCATCTTACCTGTACCTAACCAAAAGTAAAGCACTTGATACAAGCCTTCTAGCTTAAAAGAGAGACTTTGTAGTGATTGAGTATCAGTTTTCTCTATTTTCTTGCTGTATTTAACTGTTTTCCACCACAATGCTGATTTTTCCAGGACTTGTGATTTAAAAGCTGTTATTTTACATATATTGTACTTATTTGACTGTCTGCTCTTTTAAAACATAGTTATTTTTTTTATGTAAATTTGGGAACTGTTGTAGGCTACACAATAAAGTGCGATAGCCTTTTCTGATCACTTGTAGTAATTTCAAGCTGCTTTAAGTGTACTTTTCACGCTACTTTTCAGGCTAGTGCTGAATTCAGGGCTGTGTTACAAGTATCTAAGTTGCCCATGCCTTACTTGGATAGAGGGAACTTTCTCTGTTCAGCTGTGAGAGAGGGTAACTTTGAGCAGCGATGTGTCCCTGGAGGAGTGGTTCCAGCCCTGAAGTTATTATTTTTAAAAACGCGTTGCATGAACAAGACACCACCTTTCTGGAGACACTGGAAAACATGAGGGTCCTACAGAACAGCCTGATATTGGGCAATTTCACTTACCCTACCATTATCTGGGAAAAGTACCCAAGTACAAACTCCCAGGCTCAGCGTTTCTCGGAATTTATCCACTCAAATGCCCTGGATCATCTGGTAAACTACACCACCACAGACCACAACATATTGAACCTGGTCATCACCTACATGGCAGACAGGTGTTCCGTACCAGAGGTCAGCCAGTCACTGGTTAGATCACACCATAAACCAATCAACCTGGATGTCCACAGCACAGCATCACCCCCAACCAAGTAAACCACAGTGAAAACTTTTCTAAAGCACCTTACTTAAGGCAGAGTTGGTAAATTGGAGAGCCCACACGCTAAAGCTTAACACTGCCCAAGATGCAAAATCCTTTACAATTCCACTGTATGAGCACATACAAGGATGCATGGATGCTTTTGAGAGGACTAGAAAAATGCATGATACATATTTGTTATCATTCCTGCGATGGCTGATATGATTGGTGAAAGACATATGGGCAGTGGTAGTGCTGTTATGTTGACAAAAACTATGCTGTGTGGTCGATGGGAGATTGTGTGTGTTAAGAAATGTCATCACCTGCAAGTGGATGAATTTCTCAAGAAATTATAGATAGGGGGCAAAGGATGGCAATAGGTCAGTATGTCATGTCCGACTCCAAACCAGTTACAAGTGGTGTCCCACAAGGCTCAGTCCTGGGACCTCTCTTGTTCGGTATATATTTCTCGGAGGTACAGGCCAAGAAGGAAGGACTGTGGCTTACCAATTTCGCAGATGACTGCAAACTGGGCGCCATATTCGACTCTCCAGCCGACACAAGCATCCTCCAAAAGGGCCTCATAGAAACAGATAACTGGTGCCAGAGCCATGGCCTCAAGCTAAATGCCAAAAAGTGTATAGTCATCCCCTTTGGCAAAAACAAAGTACCCACAAATTACCACATAGGTGGTAATCCATTAAGTACAGAAGAAGTAATTAGGGACCTGGGGACACAAGTTGATAGCAATCTCTCATTTGACAACCACGTGTCCAAAGTGGTTAGAAAAAGATTTTATGTAGCCCACCTAATCATGAAGTGATTCACATCTACATCAGCGGAGGTCATCGTGACTCTTTACTCATCCCTCATTAGGCCATAATTGAGTACAATGCCCCTTTTGGGATGTACCTTACCAGACACCTGCAGCAACTGGAAAGCCCCCAAAAGTAGCTAACCAAGAGGATTGAAGTGCTCAAACATATACCATATGCTGCCCAGTTAAAAAACTCCAGCTCTACTAGATGGCATAAAGGCTGTTCAGAGGCGATCTGTTCCTTGACGTATAAAGCCATGTCCAACCCGTAATTAATGGACATGCTGCACCTCAGAAAATCCAAATCCCATCGGGCTACGCACTTGAGAGACTGGAACCTCAGCACTGAAATGAATAGGACATGCTGCAGGGACATATTCATAACCCAGAGTATCCTTTCACTCTGTAATAAAATCCCAGTACAGGTTAGGCAGAGTACATCATTTACTCTCTCCTAGAGGAATCTTGAGTGGATGGGAGATCGTAGGCTTACCCCGGGTATCACTTCTGTGTCACTGTTACACAGAGGCACAGTATACTGACCTCTAAAAAGGCCATAGCAAAATAAATTTAAAATGGGTGGCGAAAGCCAAACACATTCTGTCTAGGCTTATAAATGCCCTATGGCAGATAACCTAGTATGAACCTATGATAGACATTGCTCTTCTGATTGCTGAGTTCGCCACTTACTAAAATCATTGATGGCTTTCCCTTCTGGATGGTGATGAATGCTTAGATCCTCTATTGTTATAACATATAGCCTGTTTTGCAAGTAATTTTGAATGTCTTTGGCATGGCATTTTATAGTTGTCGTTTCAGGTCTGACAGTATTCAATAGCTAATGTTGACTGGCACAAGAATCCACTAATGTCAACATTGCTTAATGCCTTCTTTACTTGTACAGGAGACATTTAGAGGCTGCAGATACAGAAATAGCTACATAAGTGATAAAATGGATTGTTGGTGTTCACGGAATGTTGGCCTATAAGGGTATCGGACATTACTCCACCGCAGTCGAAATTTGTGGAGCTCTTTTTATCATTAAATGCTTGATATTATCCATGAGCATTTGTGGAGTATGGAAAAACAGTGCCACTGGCTGGTTTAGTTTATTTTTGTAATTTGAAGACAGGTGTGCGTGTGCATGTCTGTATGTTAGGAATATAGCAATTAACTTAAATAAATAGCTATTTATTGTGTTTATAGCTAAATATAGATACATGCATAGATATATACTTAGCTATAGAAATGTACATTTTTAGAAATATATAGAGTACCATTGACAAATACAACAATTGATATGGTAAGATATGTCTTCACTACAGTAGCTTTTGTGTGGGTGTGTGTGTGTACAGATAAATACCCACATAAGCAGCGTCTATAATACACTGCCCTTAAACTGTGAGAAATTGTGCTGTAATACTTATTCAGATTGTTGCTTGAAATTAATTACATTTTTCTAATTCAGTTTACTGACGTCACATGTAGCAGTGGTGTTTGGCATTGACTGATGGGTGTGCTTATTGTAACACTAAACATTGATTTTACTACCTCCATTATTTGCCTTCATTAATTGGACATGTCCTTGTACACCGTTCATACAAGATTAATAAATATGTATATTATTTCCATAGTTTTGCAAAATGATTCATTTTGATAATTGTGCATACTTGGACATATTACAATAGGGTTCACTTGGGAGTAATGTCTCCTTTGGATGTTCAGGCTGAGTTGTACTTATTACTGAAGCTTTTAGGGGTTACTGTTTCTCCTTATTTCACTTACTGTTTACCCATTTTCATCATGATTTTTCTTCCTTTGATATGAGATGAATACAAAGAGATCAGGAAGCACTCTTAGGACACCGTGGGGGGTCATGGCTACCAGACTCACAACTGCCAACCCATTACTCTTTGACAAGCCTGTTCTTCCTTTGTCTGTTTATAAAATCACAAGTTCTGCATTTGCATTTCATAAGAAATAAGTCACATTTCCTTGCATGTATCTCCCTTCTGATCAAAAGCAATCTTGGTCATTGTTATTCATTCTGTTAAACATGTCTTTTATGTGGTACACACTGTAGTAGTGAAGTACTTGTGTTGTGCTATCCTTTATTTACATTTAGCTAAACTATCTTGCCTTCCACTTAGTGCTTTGTTGTTGTTTTGCATTTTAAAGTAAATGCAGATAGCTCAACTGCTATCAGTAGCTTTTTCATCTCCACGGGACACTCTCCATTGTAGTATGCCACTGTATTTCCATATGCATGTGGTCACTCCCTGCAGCTTTGTCTGTATACTAATTTGTAGTGACTTGCAGAATACAAGAGTCCTAGACAGCATCCTCAATGTAGCCTTATGAGATTTACAGCAGTCATCCTTATTTCATTATTTTTTTACAACTGTTCTGTTTGTATACTAATGCTTACTGTTTCATCTGTATGTATTTACACACACACTCACACACAATATATACAGAAGCAGGAAGTGACAGACATAAGAGTGCACAGAATCTGCAAGATAAAATAATAAAGATAACCTAGATTATGAAAAAATTAATAAATAAAAAAAAACAATTTTATTTAATTTACATCAGAGGCCTGGGTAGATGCATACATACTTATGCTTACTTACAGCTAAGTAGACGATGACTAATTCTAGACTAAGTCACTCTAGAGTAAGCAGAGAGTGGGAGATAGCAAATGTGATGTTAGTCAGGGTTAGAGCAAGGGCATAGCCAGTGTGTGTTGAGGTATTCCTTGAGATATTTTTTACAAGCAATGTAGAAGAAAGACAAGAGTTCATTAGGAAGTTGTTTGCAGGTTTTTCCCACTGTGTTCCAGAATACTGAGTCTCCATGTTTGCAGTTGTCTGTCACTTGGGCAACAAAAGACCATTATCATTTGTTATCGCATCTTAGTCATCTATTCCAAATAGGGTAGGGTGGCCGAACACAAATTAGTTGTGCTGCTGCATTAATTGTCCTCTTTTGGAAGGTGTATTGCTACACGTACATATATTTCTGTATATATATCTATATACACATGCAGATAGCTGTCTCTCTGGCTCTCTCTGACTTTGCAAATGCATCAATAATGTCCTGTGTTACTTATTCTGCACTTCCTGGACTTGTACGCCTAGTATCAGTGTCATTTTTTTTTAACTCCAGCACAGTTTGTTCCCACTGGTATGGTCAATGTCTGACAGAAGGTAATCTTCATGCAATGTTTGTGTATTAGTGTCCTTGGAGTGACAACTAATTATCCAGATCATCCATCGAATATTCCTCATGCCTCTAATTCTGTGGAGTGTTTGGGCAGCACAATTTTATTTATTAATTTTTTAATATACATTTGTGGACCGGGAGTGTGCAGCTGGATGTGGGTCCATTTTCAGTGGAGGCCCGGTGAGGAAAAAGCATACAGACAGTAGTTACATTGGATTTACATAGCGACTAAACTTTTGATTAACATGGCAATTATTTACAAAGATAGTTGTAGATGAACAGAGTACATCATTAGACAACTAGAGGTTGCAGACAGTATTTGTGTGTGAGGGTTTGTAACGGTTACAGTATAACTGCAGCAGAAGCTATGGACTTGCATATGGGGTGTATGATTATTAAAAAATGAGTTCCTTGGGTTGGCATAGGATTGCATGCTTCATCTTAAGGTGAATGCATGGTCTCAACAGTGTCATAACACCTGTAAGTTTTCTTGAGTTAAAACAGGACCTAATACTGTTCAAGTGCATGACAGCTTTCTAATGTTTATAGTGGTAACATTGCAATAGTGTTGCATTGTTTCAGTTGCCATACGTGGACTTTGAGAAAGGATGGCCTCCCAGCAGAAGTCGCGTACCATTGTGCCATACAGCTTCGAGCCAGTATATAGCGATGGCCAGCGTCCACCTAAACGAGCACGCAGATGCAGCAGTAGCAGTGAGGAGGATGATGCTTGTGTGACAGCAGATGAAGACATGAAATGGTGCACATGCCAGCTATGCATACCAATGAGTACTGCACGTGAATGTTACTGCTGTGCATCATCGACCCGTGCCAAAGCAAAAATCATTGAAATTCAGCCACCACCACATTGCATTACTGCACATCCACTGTTTGAAGGTACTTGCCTAACGCCACATATGCTACACATCCTCATGCGAGCCATGTACTACTTCAAAGGTCATTTTCAACGTACACAGTGGACAAACAGGTAAAAACAACAGTCATAGTCTATCAGTCTGCATGTCATGATTATTGTCTTAACTAAATTGTGTGTTATTGAATTCGCGGGTTACAGTTGATATGGTTGATTTCACTAAAAATGAACTGTAGCATGACATGCTTATGATTGCTATCGAATGTGAATGGCCTTGAGTACCTGTTGTCCACGAATGGATGATGTTATCGCACTGAACTGACACAGACCTTCTAACTGTTAAACTTTGACAAAATTATGGCTGTCAGACAGCAGAGTTTTCATGCTGTGATGTTTTCTAGGGATGTCATATTTGATAACTGAAAAACAGCATTGCAGATGTAATTTCACAGTTGAAATTAAGTTGCTAATTATTGAACTGCCCTGTACAGAAACAGAGGTTAGTTTACTTGCATGTTGCACGCACTGGCACTACCAAGTGGGTGACAGTTGAGTGCATGTTGACACGTAAAGTTGTGTGCAGTATATTACTACCACACTGAATCATCTGCATTGGCTTGCATTTGAAATTTCGCTTTGCTTAAAATTATGCATGTTAGCATTACTAGAGTGGAGGATGTGTAGCACTGCAATTTATAGCATTTTGTATGCATTAACATTCGAGACATTATAGTGACTGTGACCTTTTCCTGTTATGCAGAGTATACAGATTCGTTGCCTACCGAGCATATGTGCTATGGATGTACGATAATAAAAAACTTGGTTATGGTCATCGAGTGGTCATCCCCTCATGTGTTGTGAACAGTATACGGCAAAGATTCCCCTCGGAGGAAAATGATTATGTTGGCTTTCAGGCTTTTGAAGGTTTTTGGGAGTTTCCAGAGTAGCACTTGAAGATTATTGTCAAGTTTTTGAAGCAGTCAGAAGCTGGAAAAAATAATAATTATGCATTGTGTGAATTGTGTAGTGTGCAATTTAGGTAGTACATGGTGGATTTCTATTGATGTATTAACCAACTGAAGTAACTATAACACTATGTTGTGGATCATAATGGTTGATGTATAAAACAATTACATATGTAAATGCCATAACTGCGAATGAAAATTTACAATTTACATATAAAATTTGTTTTTTAGTATGTCACATATTTACTTAAATAGTGTTAATAAATTGGATGTAAACCTTTATCCTTGTCAGTTTATGGAAGACTTCCATGGAAAGGAGTGTGAAGTACAAGTTACAGATTATACTTTGATTGCAGTAATGCATGCATGAGAATGACTGCTGTTTATGTTTGCACTACTTAGAAATAACTAATCGAGTAACCAGTAGTGGCAGTATGAAGGGCTTGGTTATGCACCCTTCATGAATGTATAAGAAATTTAATTGAATAGACCAATTGAAAGTTTGGTAATGAACTGCTATCCGTTGAAGATTTACTATAAGTGGTCAATGGTTTCTGTATTATGAAGTACATGAGTATTTGGTTTAACTGCATAGCTGTTGGCAAACTGCACAGCCTCGGCCTGGTGTTCATTCGTTAGGCTAGGTTTTTACTACAGTATTTTACACACTAGTACAAAAGAGTTTCAGCCTCCATAAAGGGTCTACATATGCAGATTGTTGTGCATTACACTCATACACTTTGTGTTTGGTTTGCATTGGACACAGCCAAGTACAGTCTGAAAGCCATTTCCATTTCCACTTGGTGCATGGTGGCATGTCCTGACCAATATGTTCTCCCATTCCATTTCACTACATGTCATAAATGTATGACATCCATATGATGTAGTATGTACATCAACGAGTGGTGAGTTCATTATGCTGTAGGTGAAGGTTTTTTTTAGTGCATGATGTAATATTTGTTGCTGTTCATGGATGTCATTTGTAACTTATTTGCCGGTGTTTTAACAGGTGGTAGTTGTTGATGGCTGTTGATTCATATCATTTGGTAGCCACTTTGAGGCAAATTTCTCAGTGGAACACTGAATGTATTGGCATTTAAAATAGAGTAATTGTATGGCAGAGCAGTTACTTATGTGGCCGGTTGACACTTACCATCTTCTCCTTTTATTCACAGATATCTACATCAGTCTTCATTGAAAGATGCCCCACTGCATGGCATATGGTTGTGGAACACACACTGGCCGTTTGCCAGACAATGTTTCTATACATAGCTTTCCACGCAGTGTGGAGCAATGCACTGTGTGGGCAACACGGTGTGGAACAAATGTAGGTAGCATACCCAAGTTTGTGGCTGAAGCAGTAAACTGTAAGAAGCCACGTTATTATCTTTGCTCCCTCCACTTTGAGGAGAGCATGTATGAAGTCAACTTCATGAAACAGTTGCTGCCCACTGATATTAGAAAAGGCAGAATTCTTCGTCGCTTGAAGAAAAATGCAGTACCGAGTATTTTTAGTTTTTCAAAGGTGAAGACACGAGTGTCATCCTGTCGACGGATTGAACAGCAGGATCGACAGAAGGTAATCTAGAAGTAAAAATTTTTTTTATTAAATAGAGTACGTGGGACTGCATGCAGTGGAGTTCATCATATAGAGTACAAGATTGTGCAGTAGATTGTCTTGTTAAGTTTGTAGTACGTAATGTAATAGTACAGGTATAATTTGATATTTGGCCGCTCGATAACCATGCCCTTATGGCAAAATTATGATAATTGTCTTGGTGCGCTTTTTTTCATGATTCCAAAGGCTGTCATTGCTGCAATGGACAAGTCACGTGGCTGAATCATAAAACAGTTAATGCATTATTTATTTGCTTAAGTTGAACTGTTAAAAATGGGGTGCTTTGCATGTCTAATAATCTACTATTCTTCATTAACAGGTGCTGGAAGACTTGATGAGGTCACCACAGGAATCAGCAGAACAGGTAACACAGCCAATGGACACTGCTGAAATCCAAAACAATGACCATCGCAACAACTGTGATGTAAGTAATTTGATTTTAACCCTGTTGTTCATTTTGAAAATGTGGTTATGTATGTGTGCATACAATGTAGGTTCCCAATCAGTGAGTGGTTATATGTCTATTGACTTGTTAAATTAAGTCATACCATACCACAAAGAACCATATCAATATGTGACTGTTGATGGCATGGGCTGTCAGAGATAGATACGTATACAAGCAATGTAATGGTTATTTTTAAGTATTGGTAGCAATTAGATTTGATGTTCTTATGGTGTTGTAGTTATACACCGTAATAGTGTAAAACAGTATGGATAGAACATTGTTCATTGTCAGCATTGACTATTTGGTACTCAGTCTGGTGTGAACAAATGTCTAAATTTTAATTGTTAATGCACATTTTTTCCATTATGCATTAACATGGATATAATAAAGTGCAAGGTAGATGACGCTGTAGATGTGGATGGACAGTTAAATACCATGATTCACTGCTGTTTAACTTCTCTGAATCTAAATGGGGTAGTAGGTTTGCATTGATAAATGGGTATGTAAGGATTGTTTTCAAATGTACAGTACAAGTTTGGATTCTTCAGTGAAGCTAGGCTGACACATGCAAGTTAACGTTGGCAATATGTACTTAGCAGCCATTGGACCATAGCAGGTTAGTAGGCTATTATCCCGGTGCCCTTTAACAACTTTGCCAAGGCTTTAGCACATGTTTAGACAAATCAGCACCTAAGTAACCTGTCCAGCATGGACATGGTTGCAATACCACTGGTATATTTTCTGTTTGCCGTCCAGTTATCCAGGTTGCATACAAAGATGGACAAAGAGGTACTCTACTTGATGTGGAGAGGGAGTCGATTCCATAGAAGATTGACTTTCTTGGAGAAAAATCTATCCTTCCAACAAGCCCTGTTCATGTCACACACCAGGGTGAGATCATGCATGGGGGTTACTCGAGTGGAGCTTAATTGGCGGATATGCAGCAGTCTCATCCAGGTGGGGTCCATGATTACCTTGTATGCCAGACAGAGGTCACCTCTGAGGAGTCTGCATGAAACTGAGTAGTGGGATAGGGCTTTTAGCCTATCAATGCATGGTCGGATGTTTTTGGACCTGGCTTCTCATTGTAAGGAAGATGTGTGTTCTTTACAGCTACATAAAATGCAGAGAGGTGTGTTGTATTCACTAATGGGCATTGTAATGGAAGAATACAGTGATGTTATGTCCATTTTTGCTACTGGAAGACATACCCTTATGAGGTGTGGCACGTAGAATGCTTTCCATACCACTTGAGCTAGATAGTGATAAAAAGTCAAGTTGATATCAATCATCACAGCTGAGTGCTTAGGACTTTGTCATTAATGTGATAATTTTAGGGGATGTGACTCTCCACAAAGAGGAAGATGCATTCTTTGCCATTCGTGCATTGTTTCATAACAAAGACATCACCTTTATACTCTTTTGTGTGTTAATACAGAGTCAGAAAGAACAGACAGGCATGCTGCTGGAAGACCCACTGATTGAAAATGATGAAGTCATCGTAGTGGACATCAGTGTAAGAATTTGTGTTTGAAGCATCACAGCATAGCTGTCTGTGACAGTTTAATTAGCTGTTCAGATAGGTGATATTTAATTTACATTGTTTGTTTATTCTTTTCTAGGAACAGGCTGCTGTATTTTTGGAAGAGGTAGTGATCTCCAGCATGGAGCATGCCGATGGAGAGGCAGGAAGAGATAATGCAGCACAACATGACTACACAGTTGGAATGAATGGATTATTTCCCGCTGATAATATAAATGGGAAAACCAATGTTACAAAAATTACAGAAATTAAAGCATCTCACAGCACAGTATCAAATGTACGAAAGAGAGGACACAGGAGATCACGGAGCACGGGTAGTCAAACTAAGGTGTCACATACTATGTTAAGTGTAGCAACACAGACTGCAACTGTAAAACCTTCTGTACATGATGCTGAATGTATGGCCTCAACATGGATGGATGCTAGCACACAGTTTCCAGAAATGGGTGTATCACCGGCACAACTTCTTAAGGATCACACTTATGTAAAGTGGGGTAAGCCACACGTTGAAACGAGCAGTAGTACTGACATCTATGCGATGGAACAAGGAGTCCAGGTGGATATGTTAAATGATGATGAACAAACGACAGATATGGACCTATTGAATGATGATTGTTTGGAATTAGAGATGCCTTCTGCCATGGTGTGTTGTAGTACCCCAGTGAGAAGTAAAGAAACCATCAACTGGAGTCTGACAAGTGATGCCCAGACAATGTATGAAGACATAAATGACTGCCATGAAGAAGACCCTGACTGGTGTGAGCCATCGACCACCATGTCCGTATCTGAAAATGATGAGACTCTGGAGTATGAAAATGTGGAGCAGCAGATGGTGTTGCAACGGAAATTTATTGTATTTGAAGACTGCCTGGATGAACTGCTGAGAAGAATGATATGTCCTGACTGTAAAGCACCAGCATGTGATGACTATGAGAAAAGAGTTGTTGGATCCATGTTTGCCACCAAAGTAATGTGTCTGAATGGACATGAAATTGTAAGTTGGCAAAGCCAACCAGTGTTGGGTAGAATGCCTGTGGGAAATCTATTGAATGCAGCTGCTGTACTATTTAGCGGAAGTACATATGCACATATAGCACGGTTTTGTGCATATGTGGGTCTGGAATTCATTAGCCAGACAACATTTTATGACCTACAGCGTGAGTATTTATTTCCAGTAGTTCAAAAACAGTGGAGTACGCATCAACAAGATCTGCTACAAGACATTCAAGGTAAAAGAGTGAGATTATCAGGTGATGGCCGATGTGACAGTCCGGGCTATTCAGCAAAGTACTGCTGTTACAGTTTGATGGATATGGACTCTGGATATCTCCTGGATTTTTCCATAGAGCAACTTGGTGACGGAACGTCTTCAGTAGCTTTGGAAAAAAAGGCATTCCTGAAATGTATGCAGAACTTGCGTAGACTGAATGTGGACATAAGTGTAGTAGCAACAGACAGACATTGAGGGATTGGAAGTGCCATGAGAACAGAGTTTCCGGAAATTGACCATCAATTTGACCTGTGGCATGTGTCAAAAAGTATTACCAAAAAGATTGTATCAGTTGCCAAAAAAAAGGAAATGGAGCAGTTAATGCCGTGGTGCCAAAGTATTTCCAACCACTTGTGGTGGTGTTCTGAAACATGTGATGGAGATGCACCACTACTGCTTGAAAAGTGGAAGTCTCTCATCCATCACATAACAGACAGGCACACCTGGGATTGGGGAGAGAAATTCTGTGCCTGTGAGCATGACATTCCATTGCCAGACCAGGAAACCAAACAGTGGTTGGAAGTAGGTGATGCTCCGCACACTGCACTAGTGAAGATTATGAGCAACACAACACTGGTGAACGATCTGAAACACTTAACACAGTTCTGCCACACAGGCAGTTTGGAAGTGTTTCATGCTCTGCTGTGCAAGTATTGCCCCAAATTTGAGCATTTCTCAAACAGTGGAATGAAAGTACGGACAATGCTCGCCATTTTTGATCATAACGCCAATGTGAATCGTCAGCAAGCAGTTGTGCATTACCCAAAGATTAACTGTGCAAAAAAGGGAGATCTGCGTTACCGCATCGTGTATCCTAAGGCAAAACAGCAATGGGTTGCAAAGCCAATTTTTGAAGTGAGAAAATATGACTATATCTTTGATATGATTGTGGATGTCCTGTTGATGAAGAAGGGAACAATTTCTGTGCCGAGCTTTCAGGTAACACCTGTAGCCAAAAATATAGCCAAGTGTGAGAGACCAGATAAAGTCGAAGTAATTGCCAGGCATATAACATGATTTGGTAAGTCACAGAATCCTTGATTACTGTTGCATGTAGTCAGCATACTAGAAGTGTGATTGAGAGTAATGCTGCACCAGGCCTACATGTTTGATCTGCAGTGATGTGTCATGGTTTTCTAGCCAGTGACCATTGCAAACAACAAAAATTGCTCTTTCCTACAATCAAATGAAGAATTTTTACAAGTACATTTGTAGCTGACAACTCTGAAGACTACAAAGCTAAATTAGGACATACAGCCGGATTTGTTAATGTCTACTCCAAGCCAGAAGGATGACATCACAGAAAAATAACAAATGTGAGTTGCTAGTGCATGTTGGCATTGCTTACAAATGACAATATGAAATGTGAGCAGTCTGAAAATTATGATGTGTGCATAAGACTAGAGTTGACAGTGGAATTTACAGTTACGGTGTAGGTGATGAAGACAGTAATGATCTGCTAGATATTTTAGCCAATAAAGAGGTTGTTGGCACTGAGGTACCAGTTTCATTTATGGTCTCGGTTTATGGGTGTGATTACAGTGTTGATGACTATGTAACATAGAGGCGCTGGATAGTTAGTCTGTCAACATCACTGTTACTGATGGGCCCTTAAGGAACACACCAGCTGAGGATCATCAAGTTCCACAACGAATCTCGAGTTTTGCACTGGATGTACAAAACAGGATGAGAATAAGTAAATGTTTTGGTAAGTGATGAAGTCTAACAGAGAACGGTGTATATACAGTGTCACACATGCCGCGGTAATAGACAAAGCAGAGAAATGCAATTAGGGTAACCCATGAATACTGAGATAGTCATCAGTAATTTGACATGTAAAAAGGCTTGATGAGCTTGAAATGTTGCTGTAGATTAAGCGCACAGTGCTAGTAAAGTCTAGGTAATCCAGTTGTGAGTGACAGCCACTGAATATTATTTTATTTCAACTACCTTTCATGGGTCTTTTCAACTGTATGCATTTTGAACACTTAAAATTCAATCACAGGATTGTGATAACATGCAGTGTCCCATAGACATCAGATCTGTGTACATTGTGTGTACATTGCACAGTGTCCGATAGGTAATGACTGTTTGGATATGTTTTCAAGTTTGCAAGGAAGACCAGGTGGACAGTCAGTTTATACTGCATGTCTGACAATCAATGACTGTTTTGATACGCATTCTAGTTTGCAAGGTAAAGCAGGGTGATAGGTAGTGTCTGTGTTATTTTTTTTTTTGTATAACCAAAAATGTAACTCTAACCCATAAAACAGAATATGGATGGATGTCAGTAGTAAGGATACTAACATGGCTTACTGTCTCAGTTATGTCATTGTAAGAAAGATAGACTTATTATCGCTTTATGTCAGTAATGCAATTATTACAGATCAATTGGCAGAACGTTGCAGTTTACCGCTGAGGGCTGCTTGTGAGTGAGGATGTGAGACAAGATTACAAGTCTTTATAGTGATCTATTGTTTAGTGGGAGATTCGGACAGCTCCTAAGGATGGTCAATGCTTAGGGGTAAACACTTAAGGTCCCTTGTGTGTACTATACATATAAGTTACAGCACAATGACATTAAATATACAGATCCAACTGATATTGCCAACATCCTGGCAGATAGGATCAGTGCTAACATTAACCCCCTTCTCACCCTCTGAAGGGCCTATCACTGTACTGCAAGAATGCAATGGTCCTGTCATCATGGCTGCACAGTTAAAAAGCACAGTCTCCAAAGACAAGAACACAGCATCCATGGGACCTGACAACATCCCAGGCTGCATTCTACACGAAATGCAGAGGTAACTGGCACCACACCCAAGTCACATGTTCAATCATAGACTCACCTCAGGCTTTGTGCCCACTGAATGGTGGATGGCAGCAATTATCACACTCCAGTAAGGGTGGAACCACAACGGACTATGGGAACTACTGCCCCATTAGCCTGATGAGCCTGGTCTGCAAGGCCATGGAACAAATCAGCATGGAACTTGTAAACACAGACATTGGTAATCTCCAAACTCACGACCCTGTCCAGTTTGGGCCATGTATCCTAAAACTAATAGATTTCTTTGAAGCAGTCACCAAAGCTGTAGATGAGGGTAGTGTGGTTGACACAGCCTATGTTGATCCTGCCAAGGCCTGCAACACCATTCCCCACTCTGGAATTATAGATACAATGACTAAACTAGGTATAAATATCTGTCATAAGATGGTTTGCCAACTGGCTCACTGACACAACCCACACTGTGAAAGTAGCAAACTTCAAATCTGACTTCAGACCAGTGACAAGTGTAGTACCACTGGGTTCAGTCCTGGGTCCTCTCCTGTTTGGTATCTACTTCTCTGAAGTACAAGCTAACAAATAGAAGGTCTTTGGCTAACGATGTTTGCAGATGACTGCAAACTAGAAGCAATAAGCGAAACTCATAACAATGTGGACATCCTACAGAAGGCCCTCATTGAGACAGATGCCTGGTGTCAAAGCCATGGCCTCAATCTCAATGCCAAAAAGTGCAATCTCATCTCCTTTGGTAAAAGCTCTGTACCCATGAACCACCACATAGGCAGTAGTAAATTTAACACGGAAAGTGTGATAAGATACCTTGGGACACAGGTGGTCAGTAGTCTCTACTTTGATAATCACATGCCCACGGTAGTCAGTAAACCCTTCTACGTGGCATACCTCCTCACAAAAAACTTTATCATCAAATAAAAAGAAGTCATTGTTCCCCTATACTCTTCACTTATTAGTCCCAATATACTTTACAATGCCCCCTTTGATAGGTACCTCTCAAGAAATCTACAACAACTGGAAAGAGAGCAGAAATACCTCACAAAGAGGATTACTGGCCTAAAATATATGCACTATACAGTCCATCTCAAAAATCTACACCTTTTGTCCGCCACATATCACCTAGTCCGAGGCGAGCTCTGCCTAACATACAAAGCTATGTCAAAACCAGAGCTGTTGGACATGCTCCACTGAAATAAATCCCAATCCCTCAGAGCTACACACTCTAGGTCCCTAATCCTTGTCACCACAATAAACAGAACAGGCTGGAGGGATAGATTCCTGTCCTAGAGACTTTCCATACTGTATAACAAACTACCTATCTGTATGAACCAAACGTCCTCATTATCACTCTTCTAGAAAAATCTTGATTGTATGGGAAATAGGAAATTCACGTATAACTTCTGTGGCTCTGCTCGACAGTGGCACAGGAAAATAATTTTCTTGCATGGAGAAAGCCAGGGTAGCTTCTTGGCTAGGTTTATATAGGCCCTGGGGCCAATAGCCTAGTATGGCCAAATGAACAGTGAATTGTGTCACATCATCATGCCTCATAGGTGTACCTAATTTGTCATTATACCTTTGCTCTGACATGGTGGAATCAAAATTGATTTTTGAATTGTCTTGAACAAACAATGAAAAGTATTGCAAGTAGGAATAATTATCATGCAGTGGATGTCACTTCATGCACTCTGTGTGATTTGAACCAAACTACTGCTACTTAGAAAAACTTTATACTTTGAAGCTTTCTCAACAAGTTGACTGTGCTGCTAAAAGATTAAGAGATATGCCGGAACAAAAAAAATAAAAAAAACATTGGTGAAGCTATTGTAATAGAAACTAGTGGCTGACATAAGAGCCTAGGAAGGCTACTGTTAAGGAAAAAAAATTCAGTTGTTAAGTAAAGTTTGGCAGTATGGTTAATTTTATGTTATATTACACTAACCATGCAAAAATAAGTATGTGGACAGCCAGTAAACACTACACACACTCCAATGCAGATTTTTCACTATGTCCAGTTGAGAAAATTGATATAGTAGACAATAAGTTGAATTCACATTAGTGCTTTTTTTTTTCTCCCACTTAGCCTGGATATGTGTAAGTCAACAGTAAGGAGTAAATGGTTATTAGGGAACAGTTTTACTGGCACACCAGGCTGACATTTGTTTGAAGTCTATTGTTATGCAGGGTTGCTAATTAGCTGAACCTAGCCTAGCTGGAAATCTGAGACTCTGCCTCATAGAAGGAGTGGAGATGGGAGGAGTAACTTGGTCAGGAACTGACAGTAACAAAATTGCTCTTTGTAAAAAGTGTTTTTTATCTCTGTAATTAGGTGACACTTTTCCAAGCTTCTTTCAGAAAATGTGTAGTGCATCAGTATGAACAACATTTGTAAAACTCAGTGCAGGACAGTCAGTGACACTTAATCTACTGACTGTTAAACGTGGGAATATTTTTCAGATTTTCCATTCAAAGTGAATGGAAGCCTGATCTGACAACAAAAGGTAGGGCAAATTGTTCTCACAATCAGAGCTGTCAGACTGCATTTTGGGACAGATTTAGCCTATTATGTGAAAATAGTCTCGTGGGGATGTCTGCCCCCATGAGGGCAGACAGAAGAACAAAAAAAATAAAAATAAGAATGAATATTTTTTGGATTAAAGCAGCTTTGGGAGGTGCAGAAAATCATGACTAGATAAAAAAAATATGTTTTTTTATCATTTGCCTGTAGTGGTCCTTTAAGACATAAAACAAATAAATAAAGAAACAAAAAAGAGGACACTGAGTTAATAATTACTTATATACTGTAATGGTTTAATGCACTCCAATGAATCATAATAGCTTCAGGCTACATCTGCCAAAACAATACTGAGTGAGGTAGTTTAGATAAACATTCATCTGGGCCTTTATCAGGCAAGCAAGACCCACTTTAGATGGTGCCAACTTTTACAGAAAGGATGCAGAGTATGCAAGAGATAAAAGATTATATACACAGAGTTAAGAGCAGAATAGGTAACTACTACCCTTATTTGATGCTGGAAGATCAGAAGGCTGTGGATTCTATTCCCACACCCAAAATAGCAGCCCAAACTAAATGGCTTTTTAAATCATAAAATGATTTCACACCATTGAACAACGTTGGAGACAGAATGCCTAAGATGACTAGCTCAGCAGGAAGTCAGGACTGATTTTATAGTTTTATGTAGGAGGCTTTGGATGATGTGATTTTATAGTTTTATGACAGGGCAGGGTACACACCTGCACTGAGGATTAATGTTTCATATGCTTCTTTTAGTGTACTTTGTTGTGATCATATTTACTGCACCTTCTTAGATAGCAGCAGCAAGCAGTGAATAGTGATGCACATTTATCTAAAACAGCTGTTGATGTGCTTCCCTCTTAACAAAGGGCCTGAATGTGTTTAAGACCATAAAGAGCAGAATTAATGGTGTGTGTGTGTGTGTGTGTGTGTGTGTGTGTGTGTGTGTGTGTGTGTGTGTGTGTGTGTGTGTGTGTGTGTGTGTGTGTGTGTGTGTGTGTGTGTGTGTGTGTGTGTGTGTGTGTGTGTGTGTGTGTGAAATAAACTTATATTATTAGTAATAAAACAATGTTTATAATTTTCTTATTTGTTGTAGTCAACATTTTTCCCAGAACAAGAGGAATGATTGAGTGTAATAACAGTCTTCTGGGGGGTGTCATTAGCGCAACCACTGCAGTTCCATTTTTTTGCCAGTGTCGTCTGTGAGCACCTAAAATTATAAGAAAATGAAAAACATAAGATTAACCTTTTTAGAATGCTTGGACTTACATTAGAATAATCTAAAAATAAATAAGCAGGCAGCGTACACATACATTGTGTTGTTAAATCAGTATCAGTGGTACTTCAGAATCAGACTCAGTACATGTAAAATGGAATGCCTGCCTGGAATATCATTTGTTAGGTTTATTAGTCCAGGACTGGTACTTTAAGTTAGATTTGCTTAAGCTTTTTGGTTCTGCTCCATATGCGTCCTCCTTTTCTGGAAAAGTACATAATTGCTTAAAATATTTTGTGCATAGAAATAAGGAAATTACTGCATTTGAGAATGTTTGGCTATGACGATGGTTACAGTATGATGGTATTTTGGATATATGTTGGGGCATTTTGTATCATTTGTGTGTCAGAAATAGCCTGTAGTTTACATCCACAGAAATCAATAACATTAAACACTACACGTCTGCACTCCCCTGCCCCCACACACACTGCCACCACCAAATGAAGTAAGATCATGTGCAAGTTCTTGGCTATTGTGATGTAAAATAAAAGCAATAATGTACCCATGGAGATTTATTTTACTTAAACATTGTAGGCTGAAAGCAATTTCTCTGGGTAGGCGGTGGGTTGGACTGGGGAGGGGGGGTAATGCCTATGTGTGAATAGCTGCAATTCTGTTTTGCTTTGCAAGAGTAATGTACATTTCACTGAAGTAAGATCGACCACAAGTTCTGAAATCTGAGTATGGCTTATCTGGGGGAGGTGGGTATACTCACCTTCATGACAGTGTCTTTGTGCCTTTAACCTGACAAGATCAAGTCATATACTGTGGTTGGGCTGGGGCTGTGTGAGACTGGAGCAAATGGCCCTGATGCTTAATGTTAAGTTTAGCTTTGCAAGATTATAATGTCTGTACTTTAAGATGAATGTACAATAATTAGCAAGCTTAAGAGTAGTTCATGTATGTTTCATATCTGTTTATTCTCTATACTGAATGTTTATTTAAAATTGTTTCTAATATATTGGGTTTTTCTTCCTGGACATTGTTGACAAGGGATTTTTGTTTTTTAAAAATAGTGTTGCATTGTAGAAACTCAGGTAAATAAATGTAAAATATATAAAATGAAATGTGTACTTGACTGGCACACCCATTTTGTTGACAGAGGCAAGTATGCAACACAGCTGTTACTATTATTTGTACTTTAATCCTAACAGGTAAAAATCAGCTGCTTTACTTAGGTAATGGGGGTGTTTGTGAATTCATTGAGGTGACTGACCTTGTTTACTGTCTAAATTATGGCTTTGCAAGAGAACTGTTTATTTGGGTGAAGTCAGCTGTTGTGCAAGCCTGTAACTGCTGTTTCTGTGCAACAGACTAAATTAATGCAGCCATTAACATTTTCATTTTAATCCAGGCAGAGTCAGCAGATATTTTAGGTTGGCAATTGATATGATGGCTGTTTGTGGAGGAAATGTTTGGCACTGTAGCTTTGGTGTAATTCTGGCTTTGCCGAACTAAGTGGAGGGGGGGGGGCTGTTTGGAAATGAAATGAAATGATTGGCCCTACTACTAATGGTTAAGACTGCTATGCAGTTGGATGGAGTGAGATGGATTGAGTACAAGTGCTGACCTCTGAATAATGTTTATGTAAAAGATGCAGTTACATCACTGTTTTGCTTTCTGATTTCAGAGGTTCAAACCAGGTACTTAGCCTATTGGGATGGGGGACTATCATGTCAGTGTGCGGATGAGGACTATCATGTCAGTTTGAGAATGAAATAACTGGCCTTTTACTGTTGTAATTCTGGCTTTACAAAACTAATGTGTCTGAGGGAGTAAGCAATATGCATACAGGCTGTGACTATTGTCTCTGTGCAGCAGATGTATTTTGATGCTGGAAGGATCAAAGCAGAAACTGTAGTGGTGGTCAATGAAATGACTACCCCTGTTTTATTTTTAGTCCTGCAAAGCCAGAATTAAGACAGAATGTAAGCTGTGACAGTGTGTGCATCACAAATGCATTAATATAGTCTTTTAAATCCTGGCAGGGCCAAGCTAGATAGTTGGTAGGTCATGGCTGTGGCAGACTGTCAATGAAATGAGTGCTGTTTCTGGAGCTGTACTTTAACATGTATACAACAGTGGCACTTAAATAATTTCTTCAATATCTTCATTTCAGGGTTACAACTACGATAACCAGAATGAGTGAGCAGAGAGTTACAGTGGCCTATCTGAAATCTAAAAATTTTAAAGACTCGACTCTGAATGAAAAGTTAAGAATCAAGAGGAATCACACCTGATCCGAAGATAGAGACTCCAGGTACAAGTAGGTCAAGAACATGCACACGCAGCTTCAGCAGGTCAGTGTATGACAAACACACCTGGATCTGTGGTTGTGAGGAAACACAGCTTGTACTGCTTCCCATGTTTGTTGTTCGGTGGAGAGGATGCCTGGACATCAAAGAGTATGAATGACCTGAAGACAATGGAAGAAAAGTCCAGAAAGCATGAACAGTCTGCTAAACATTTTGACAACCAAATGAGTCTAGCAGTGTTGGGAACTGTGGATATCAGGTGTCAGTTAAGTAGTGGATACCAGTTATCAGTAGAAAGACACAACAAGAAAGTGGAAGAAAACCGTCATGTTCTATCACTTATAATAGACTGCATCAAGCTGTGTGCTGAAGAAGAAGTTGCTTTAAGAGGCCATGATGAGTCTGAAGAGTCACTGAGTGCAGGAATGTTCTGGAGACTGATAGACTTCACCTGCAAGATTGATCAGAAGTTGGCTGAACACTTGAGAACTTCAACTATTTTAAAGGAACATCAAAACCATTTAAAATGAACTCTTGGACTGCATGCTAACAATATGCAGAGAAGAAATAAAAAAGGAGATTTGTACTGCAAAATTTGTAGCAGTAATTGCAGATGAAGCCACTGATGTTTCTGGGCTATGGCAAATTGCTGTTGCGTTCCGTTACATTGTCAATGGACAGGTGTTGGAATGTTTTTGGGGATACTTTACACCACCTGGACAGACAGCAGGGCATATTGCTGGTGTGATAAGATAACAGTTGAAGGAAGTAGTGGGAGACCAGCATGAAAAAGCGATTACTCAGAGTTATGATGGTGCATCTGTTATGAGTGGTGTTCAGTATGGGGTCCAGGTCATCATAAGAGAGGAGGAGTTTAAATATGCCTACTATGTACACTGCTATGCCCACCAACTTAATCTGGTAATACAGAGCCACACAACAGAATACTGAAGCAAGGATATTTTTTTAACACTTGATGGAATTCCAGCCTTTTTCACTCATTCAGTTCAAAGACAAGCTGCTCTGGATAGCATAATATCACGATGCATGCCAAGAGTGTCAAAAACATGGTGGAATTTTAACATCCGTACTGTAAATGCAGTGTACGAGAACTTGGAGTCACTGTTGGAGTGCTTTCTTTATTTGTACAAGTGTCCTACATCTGCTGCAGCAACTGTACAGGAAGCAAATGGGCTATTGCGAACAGTTGAAGATGATGAATTTAAATTTTGGCTTGCTGTTTTCCATCGTATAATGCCCCATGTTGACATTTTTTACAGACAACTTCAATGTCGTACCACAGATGCAACCACTGTTGAAAAGGATGTGCATACATTTTTGAATGAAATTGACAGTGTCAGATCAGGTATTGACAGTATTGCACAACAGTATCTACAGACAGAGAACATCCTGTCAAGACATAGATGAGAGCCATCAGCTTGCTAACCACTGCATGAGACATTGTCAATTGCTGCAAAGGAGGTGTGTGATGTCAGAAAGTTCCAGGCAACACCACGATTTCAACAAACTGGCCATCTTCAAGCTTCTCAACTACTTCTGCCTGAGAAGCTTTCAACATACATAAGAGAGTTTCCAGAAAATTTATTCACAGCAACAATAGTCCATTCCTGTTGAGGGGAAAACTAGGAACAGAACGTGAAGACATTGGAGTAACTGGCAGTGCAGTCCAGATGTTAAAATTCTTGGTGGACAACTCATTAACCAGTGTGTTTTCACAGATTTACAATGTGTTGTCAATTATAGCCACCACACCAATGTCAACTGCCAAGGCAGAAAGATTTTTCTCAACACTGAAAAGAATTAAAATGTTTCTTCATAGTGCAGTGGGACAAGAAAGATTGAATGCATTGGCTATGATTTCCATAGGAAAGGAGTTAACGCGGAGTATAACTAACTTCAACCAAAGAGTTATTGATTTGTTTGCACAAAATACAGATGAATGGACTTTATCTATAAGTAATACACCTGAAATAACCAGAGGAACACAATAGAGGCTCTTATTTGGTACTACTACAAGCACTTATGTAACCCAGACACTGGGGCTGCACAAGCCAGTGCATTTCATAATGCCGGTCCCAAGCCCAGATAAATGGCGGAAGGTTATGTCAGGAAGGACATCCAGTATAACTTCTGCCAAATGACATATGTGGACAACAATACAGATTTCCATACCAGATTGGCTGAGGTCTGGCTTAACAATACAATGACCGCTACCAGTGTTGTTAACCAACAGGGTGCTGGCAGAAATTGGGCTACTGTTGGCCGAAGGAGAAGAGGGGGAAGGCATGCCCAAATGTGAAATTGTGTTTATTTGGACGTGCTGATAAGGGATGCTGGATATATTGGGAAAAGGATGCTAAGGATGGAGCTGCCAGGGAAGAAGAAAAGAGGAAGGCCTCAGATAAGGTTTATGGATCTGGTGAGAGAGGGCATGCAGGTGGTTGGTGTGACAGAGCAAGATGCAGAGGACAGGAAGAATTTGAAACAGATGATCCATGAAAAAGGGGGGAAAAAATAAATCCAGTATGACCTGATGTATTTCAGGCCACAGCTTCTCATCAGGTGCAGAAACAGAGTACGAAGTACTGTTTGCAGCATACCGCAGAGGTAAGTCTACAACCCAGCCTGTATATACATGTAACAGTGTGTGCTGTGTAGAGTATTCAGCATGCGCCATAGTGACTGAGCATTTATTTCATGTAATTAGTAAGCATGTCCAGCACTGATCCCACTGCACCATAGCCCTGCCCCTTTTTAGTTGGCCATGCCCCTTTCTGTTGGCTCCACCCATTCAGTGGTCTCCTGCAGCCCCCCTTTGATTTGAAGTCACCAGCCACCACTGGAGGGTATCCAGCCTCCCAGATCTGCTAGCTAAAGTGTTTGTATCTGGACTTATCCTTTATACTCTGTTAATGTATATAAAAATGTAGCTCACAGACTGCTATTCAAATTGCAGATGTCGCTGTTACATACATATCTATTTGCTTGTAGGGACACTTGTATAGAAAAATAAAAACACACTAAAGAGACAGTTGAGTACACTGAGTCTATGGTGACTATGCACAAATACTGTCTCAGAGATGAAAGTGGTTTAATAACGGTCTCGGGAAGGAGAAATAAAAAAATTAGGGAGACCAAGGATGACTTCCTTGAAGGCATGCAGTTCCACTAAAGAAAGACAGGAAAATATAAATAATGGGAGTAGCAAGTCTAGAAGAAGTGAGTAAATAAGAGAAAGAAATAGTCTGAGTAACAGTAAATGCCAGTGTTTGTTAGGAAGTAGAGTGTAAAAGCTGAGCAACAGGATGTCTGTGTATTAAAGTGTATAGACTTTAAGGCTATTACTTACAAACTAGGACACTGAAGCACTTGTCTTCAGACTAGTCACTGTGCAGGCTATAATACATGCAGAAAAGACTGGCTGCACCTAACTCTTACTTAAAGCACAAGGGCAGAGGTGGTACAAAGTTTTCCCAAAATAAAGTCTGGGTTGATTGAGTGGGCTCGGACTGCCTTTTGAATGAGCCTGCTGTGTGTATGTTATAAGGATGTTTACAGTGAACATGTTAAAAAAGAAATAAATATGAGATGTATTCAAGGTCTAGTAGAAATCCAATTAAATTACTATGGGAACTATATGCAACAAAATATTGGCACCAGTAAATGTACTGACATTGTAAGTGGTTTCTTAATAGATATAGAAATTCACTTCTGGAATACTTTTGCTGTGATGTAGCCATTTGGCTTACCACCTCAAACATATCCTCAGAAAGAAGCAAACAGTACTATTTTGTTAGCACCCTTACAAATTAAGGACATTAAGCTTTCAAAAAAAGCAGCTGTTTAGCACCAAAACAACAAAGGAACACTGAAAAATTAAGGATAAGGCAGGAAAAACTTTGCAAAAATAGCTCTTATCCTCACAAGCACTTTAAATTGAAGAGGAGTTTTAACAAGCGCATACTTCAAATCCAATTCAGGTATTTTAACTTACAGTCCTACAAGATCTTTTTCGCAATGAAAAGACTTGATTAGTGCTATGAGATCTTTACAGTTTACATGACCCTTCTAGCTTATGTAACACCAGTTGTAAAGGTGTGCCAATAAAATAAGCACTCAGTCTTTATAAAACAGTGAAATTATGATGACAAATATTGAGCACCATTGCAAAAATTGCTGACAATTCATCTAAAGTACAAACAATGGTTGCAAGTCAAACGCAGTAGAGTGGAAGGTACATTTTCAGCTAGAAATTAGGTTCGACAACAATGTCTGCAAACATTGGTTAGATAAACACAAATCATTTGGTAAAGTAAATATAACATATATGTGATTGTCTTTTATCACTTACCATATAAATGCCTTGCACCCTGAGAGAGGGAAGGAATGAATAACGACAGCGTGTGGAGTGAGTGAGGTATAAAGCACAACAGTGGGTGGAGCAGTAGAAAGCAGAGACATGCAAATTACCCCAGAAAGAAGCAGTAGGCTCTGTGTAATTAGTCTAGGTTACGCCCTCCTCCCACCCCCACCAAGATCAGCAAAACAATGAGGATGCAGGACTGCTGCTCTGGAAAAATACTTGCTCGGAACAGAAAGTGGTTACACAAGCATCTGGGGCAAAGGAGAAATAACCTTAAAGAAGGGGCAGTGGACTGACAAAAACAATCAGTGGACCACATTTGAAGTAGAAAGTACTAATGGGACTGCTGTGGTCTAAGAAAATGGAGCTGTTATAGTGTGCAAAGTTCTTTCTTTTAGGCTGCCATAACATTTATAATTTATGTACAAATATAGCCCGCAAACTGGTGTTCAAACTATAGATGTCACTGTTACATACGTATCTATTTACTTGCAGAGACACTTCTATAGAAAAATAAAAACACACTAAGGAGATGGCTGAGTGCACTGAGTCAGTGGTAACCATGCACAAATACTGGTTCAGAGCTGAAAGTGGTTTAATAACTGTCTCAAGTTCTCAAGGAGAAATAAGAAAGGAAGGGGGAGACCAAAAGTGACTTCTTTGAAGTGTGCAGGTCTACTGAAGACAGGAGGATATAAATAATGGGAATAGCAAGTCTAGAATAACTAAAGAAAACATATTAAAAAGTAAAAAACAAATAGTTTGAGTAAGAGCAGTATGAGTAAATGTCAGTATTTGCTAGGAAGCAGAGAGTAAAAGGATGTCTGTGGAGGGGGGTTATAAACTGTAAAACTACTGCTTACAAACTAGGAAACTGAAGCACTTGTCTTCAGACTAGTCACTATGCAGGCTAACATACATGCAGAAAAGACTAGCTGCACAAGGGCAGAGGTGGTACAAAGTCTGTCCACAATAAATAGTGGGTAGATTGCTTGGACTCGGACTGCCTTTTGGATTAGGCCTGCTGTTTGTATGCTTTATGGATGTTTCTAGTGAACCTTGTAACACCCTTGCACCCTACTAGAGAGAGAGAGAGAGAGACAGAGGTTATGAAGGAATGAAAGGTAGATTGACTTTAAAAATAAATATAAAAAGTGTTTTTTTCAATGACGAATGATGTAAGAAAGGAAGAAAAAGTAAAATATGGGAAAATGCATAGAAGTGTATTAGAAAATTTAGAGAATAATAGAAGAGAGTATTATTTTATTTTATTTATTTATTTATTTAACATTTATTTACCATGAAAGCCCAACTGGACACAGGTCCTTTTTCAGCAGAAGTCCAGGGAGAAAAGCTGCATGAGTAACAGTAAATTTTCATACACACATTACATTAATCAATGAAGTAAGAAAATATGATATGGAATAAAGAAATATATAAAAGAAATCAAGAAAAAAAAAGTATTACTGTTTAGGCAGAGATATTATTTACAAGGGAGAAGAAAGGCTGTATCTGCACATTTGGGTAAAATACTAAAGGAGGTTATTAGTATAATGAGAAAATGAAAAATGTAAAAGGACAGGTTAAAAGAACCCAACAGCAAATAATTAGTATTGTAGTACAGCATGTGGAACATATGCATAAGAGTAAAACGGAGGAGAATAAGTGAGAGAATGGAAAGTGAAAAGAAAATTCCAGAATGAGTTAAGGAATAATTTGAAAAATAAATTACTATTAGTGAATTGGATAAAGGACTTAGGAAAGTAAATAAATACTGATTCAGCACTGGGCCCAAATGGTATATGGTGTAAAAT
Organism: Protopterus annectens; assembly: GCF_019279795.1. Classification (NCBI taxonomy): domain Eukaryota; kingdom Metazoa; phylum Chordata; order Ceratodontiformes; family Protopteridae; genus Protopterus; species Protopterus annectens. The sequence goes on along the minus strand of NC_056734.1, from coordinate 955,677,868 downwards.
GTAGAAGAAATTGATGGACTGTCAAAGACAGTGTACTGTAAATGTACCGAATGAATGGCTGAAGGAAGCCTGTGTCTATGAACATTTATGCAGTGGCATATGAACATTTATATGGCACAATGACAAGAATCAAATAAAACAAATGAGGCCCATCACACTAAATAACACAAATTATAATTTTATGACCTAGTTCAAGTGTAACTTGGACAACTGAATGGGGATCAGCAAATATATTCCTGGTTTGGTACCTATGTCTCTAATGGGCACAGGCAACCTGTAAATGGTTCATCTCCAAGGCCCCTGCATGTTAATGTTTCATCTCCCGAGCCCCTGCTTACACTTTTCAAGGGTTTAAAGGATATGGGAATGACCCTGAATAAAGATAAAAGTAAGGATGTGGGTGATGTGAAAATTTGGAGTGTATATTTTACAATGAATGAGGTGTCTTTGCTACGGATGAAATTTGGGGAAAATGAAGTAGATATAGGTTTATAGGTTCATAGGTTCATAGGTAGGTACTAGGCTATCTGCCCGAAGGCATTTATAAGCCTAGCCAGAATGTGTTGGCTTTCACTGCCCCCTTAGATTAGTTCCCTGTGTCTCTGTCTAGCAGAGCCACTGAAGTGATCCGCGGGGTAAACTTTCTCTTTCCCATCCACTCATCAAGGTTTCTTTTGAAGAGTGTTAGTGAGGAGCTCTGCCTAATGTAGATTGGAATCTTGTTCCAAAGCATGGAAAGTCTCTGGGACAGGAATCTATCCCTCCAGCACGTCCTATTTATTGTTGTGGTGAGGTTTAGAATCCTAAAGTGTGTGGCTCATGGGGATAAGATTTTCTTTAGGTGGAGCATGTCCATCAATTCTGGGTTGGACATGGCCTTGTATGTCAGGCAGAGATCACCTCTGAGTAGGCGGTATGCAACCGAGTACAGCTGGAGTTTCTTCAGTTGAGCTGCATAGGGCATCTGTCTGAGGCTAGTGGTCCTCTTGGTGATGTACAATTCTGGTCTTTCTGTTGCAGGTGTCTTGTAAGGTACATCCCAAATGGGGTGTTGTACTCTATGATGGGTCTGATGAGTGATGAGTAGAGGAGCACAATGACCTCTTTTGATCTGGATGCAACCCCTTTTGTGATTAGGTGGGCCACGTAGAAGGATTTTCTAACCACTTTGGCAACGTGATTATCAAAGGAGAGATTACTATCTACTTGGGTCCCCAGATCCCTTATTACATCTTCCGTATTTAGGGGACTACCACCTATGTGGAAGTTTGTGGGTACTTTGTTTTTTCCAAAGGGGATGACTGTGCACTTTTTGGCATTTAGCTTGAGGCCATGATTTTGACACCAGGTATCCATCTCAGTGAGACCCTTTTGGAGGATGCCTGTGTCAGCCATAGAGTCAATTATAGCCCCTAGTTTGCAGTTGTCTGCGAACATGGTCAGCCATAGTCCTCCTGTGCTTGCCTGTACTTCTGAGAAGTATATGCCGAACAGGAGGGGTCCTTGGACTGAGCCCTGGGGAATGCCACTTGTAACTGGTTTAGAGTCGGACCTAGCTCCCGCAACTCTCACCATGTGGGTTCTGTCCATGAGCCAGTTGGCAACCCATCTTGTGATGTAGGGGTTTATGTTCAAGCTGGTGAGCTTGTCTACAATACCAGAATGGGGAATGATATTGAAGGCCTTTGCGAGGTCTAGGTAGGCTGAGTGTATCACCTTTCTCTCATCTATAGCCTTGGTAACTATCTCAAAGAAGTCCACCAGGTTTAGGATGCATGATCTGCCCTTAACAAAGCCGAACTGGGTAGGGTCCAGTGTTTGGAGGTTCCCAATGTCTCTGTTAATGAGTTCCATGATGATGCACTCCATAGCCTTGCAGACCAAGCTAGTCAGGCTTATAGGGCAATAGTTCCCAGGGTCTGTTTTGGCTCCACCTTTGTGGAGCGGAATAACCATTGCTGTGCGCCACTCTATGGGTACGTAGCCTGTGGAGAGGCTGAGTTTGAACAGTGTGTTTAGGTGAGGGGTTAGTTTGTCTTTGAGCTCATGTAGAACACAGCCTGGGACACTGTCCGGTCCCATTGATGCTGTGTTTTTCTCTTTGGAGACGGCTGTTTTAACCTGAGTGTCTGTGATTTCAGGGGCTCTACATTCTTCTGGTATGGCTATGGGCCCTTTTGAGGGGTGAGAGGGGGGGTGAAGTTTGCGCTAAACCTGTCTGCCAGGATGTTGGCGATATTGGTCAGTTCAGTGTATTTTGTGCCACTCTGCACTAACTCCGAGCAGGTCTGAGCATTGCCACTTAGATTCTTGACATAGCTAAAGAATGCTTTGTGGTTATCCTTGGAGTCCTTGGCATTTTTATTTCAAAGCTCGCCGTAGATGATTTTATGAGGGATCGTAGTTTCTTGCTGATACTGATCAGGGATGTTTTCCCTTCTTGGGATTTTACTCATTTCTGTACTAGTTTCCTCCTTCTATTGTATAGCTTGTTTATGGCAGGAATCCACCAGACTGGTTTCCTTTTCTTGGAGGAGTGATTTTTGGTTTTGCTTGGGATAGCACGATCCATGCATTCTTGTAGGTGTCGGTAGAATGCATTAGTAAAAGATATTGCAGCTTGGACAGCATTATCCTTTAGCATGGGGGCTTTGAAACTTTCCACCTTGGTCTTAAGTAATGTGAAGTTTGCTTTTGAAAAGTTTTTCATTGTGGTTTTCCTTGTCAGGGGGTGGGGGCAGAATGTGGATATCCAAAGTGATTTGTTTATTGTCAGATCTAACCGGTCGCCCATGTTGGTGATGACCAGGTCCAATATGTAGTCACCTCTGGTGGAAGTGTTGACCAGTTGATCCAGGGCATTTGAGTTTATAAATTCTAGGAAATGTTGAGCAAGGGAGTTAGTACTTGAGTAGTTCTCCCAGTTAATGTTTGGGTAATTGAAATTACCCAATATTAGGGTGTTTGGTAGGACCTTTATGTTTCCCAGTGTTTCCAGGGAGTCCTGGGACATGGTGGGTGATCTGTAGCAAGCTATAATTTGAATAGCAGTTTTGCCCATTGTTAGTTTCACGTGGATGATCTCTGAAGCATTATGCTAAGCCACTAACCTGGAAGTGTGGGTATCCTTGATGAATATGGATACGTCCCTGCATTTTGTATTTCGGTCTGGGTTCTGTGGCTAAAATGTATTGTATGAGTTGTAGCCTGGTAGTGCTGGGGTGCTCTCTGGAGCTTTAAACCAGGTTTCTGTTACTGCACATATATCGATTTTCTCCATACTGAAGAGTGCCTCGAGTGCATGTATTTTGAGGTTTAGACTTCTGGCATTGAGTAGCATTACCCTCAGATTTTTGTTACTTGTGCTATTTACGGTGGTAGGTTTGTCTTTTGAGCCTTGCCTAAAAAAGGCACTATGGGGGTGGCAAGAGCCTTGGCCAGTATTGAAAGCCTAAGGGTGACAAGTGCAAGCCATCTCTAGCAAAGCAGCGTGGCTTGTCGAGCATGTCATCCCAGGCGGACAACACTGGATCCCCTTTGAATGACACCAGAAACTTAGCCAATTGTTGAAATTGAGAATTTTTTTCTTTATACCGTGGTATCATTCTTGGTGAGGGCAGGATGCTACTCAGGGTCAGGGTCAGACTGGTCTGGGCTATGTGATCAGAGAGCTCTTCCATGTCTCTTTTCATGTAGTCCAGGTAGGTACGGCTCAGGTCATTCACACCAACATGGACAATGACAGAGTTGTATTTGTACTTGTTCTGGAGTGACCTGAGTGCCTGTGTTATGTGGTGGATCCTGGCACTCGACAGGCAGCTAACAGTAACATTCTCCTTATTCAGCCTAGTGAGTGGGACGTCAGTGTGCCTGACTATAGAGTCACCTATTACTAATATGTTGGGTATGTTATTTTGCGTTAAGGGCTGTGATTGCATGGCACACTGGTTTTGTGAAGTATGTGTTTCATGGTTTGTGTTGGGGGGGGTGGAGGTTGCTTGGATGTTTGCTTTGGAGGTCTCTGTTGCTTTTGCAAATTTTTGTTTAGAGCCCCCGAGTATTTTTTCATGTATCTATGTGTGTTTTTTGCCAGTGCTGGTTTAATGGGTCTATGTGAGACTTGTGGTGTGATGCAAGTATTTCCCTTCTCCTCTTGACTGTCTGATACAGTCTTGGGATGAGAGAGCTTAGCCTCCAGTTTGGCTGTATAATTGCATCTTTTGCATGTATTAGTGTTCGGTGGTAGGAGGAGAAGGGTTGGCTGTGTACATGAGGCAGTTGTAACATTGCCTCAAAATGCCCAGATTCACCAGTTAGACTGGAGAGTACACCTGAAACTACCCTTTGGACATGCCTGGATAGGTACACTGAACTATTTGACTGGATGGCTGGTAAGGTCGAATAGAGAGCCTTGTCCTTCTGTACAGTACAGGAGGGTCTAGTGCTAGGGTTTATAAGTGCTTGCTATGTGTTTTGAGCAAGTGCCGGGCTGAGAAATGAATGGCTTGAGTGCTTAAGTTGAAAGTTTGTCTAGTTCCAAGGGAAAAATTGAAGAGGAGACTTTGTGGAGCCAGGAATAGTTATACCCTAGCTATGTGGTGCTCAAAACCAGGCAAATGCGGTATTTATAGCAGGGGAATGAAAGAGATAGAAACTTAGCCCAAAATGGCCAATAAACTACTAATTTTTGGGCTGAAACCACTCCTCCAGGGACAGGTAGGCTGCTCAAAGCTCCCCTCTCTCTCTCAGGTGAACAGAGAAACTTCCTTCTACCCAAGTAGGGTATGGACGAACACAGAGATTTGTAACACAGCCCTGAATAAAGAACTAACCTGAAAACTGGACTATACTAGCTTAGAAAGGCGGGAAACAAGTATATTTTTTGGGTTTTTTCAGAAAATAAAGCAGATACAATCAAAAAAACACTTTAAATGCACAGAAAAGGATACTTATTGTTATATATCTCAGATCAGAGTTGTAGTTGATTTCCCTAGTAATAAAGTAGGAAGAAACACAAATACATTTTGCAGATGAATAAAGTGCATTTTATATATATATATCTATATATATAAATGATGCAATGGGAGGGTTTAATAAAAGAAATATATGAAATATGTCCTCTGTGGAGGGCATACAGATTAGTATTCAGGAAAATATTTTACCTGGTGAATTCTGTATGATCCCAGAAAAACATAAGTTTCAAGATTAAACTCAATAGGTGTGTAGTATATGACTGAAGATAAAGGGGGAGTGGGGTCAGTGTTCTGTTTCTTTAAACTTGTTCAGAGCATCAAAGTGGGAAAGGAAGAGAATGAAAAATTAATAATGAGAATGTTTAAATAGCAGTACAAACACTTCTGGGGATGTTGAGAATAAGAAAAAGGCATAAAGAATATGTAAATGAAGAGATTAAACATTGCAAGAAAAAATACTAACACAGAAAATAAAAATTGGCGATACAGATGTAGAAGGATATTTATTTATTTATTTATTTAGTTATTTAACATTTGTTTACCGGGAAAGTCCGACTGGACACAGGTCCTTTTTCAGCGGAGGCCCGGGGAGAAAAGCTCCCATTATAAGTAGTAAGAATTACATAATACAGTAAGCACATACAGTTTATGCAATTATAGTAATAAAGAGAAGCACATTTTTATACAGGTAATGAAAGTTGTCAGTTACAATAGAGCCAGCAAATTATTAAAGGTATGAATGTATACATGGTGAGATACATAGGAGAAACAGTTTAGTGGCCAGAATAAATAAAAATACTTGGAGACATTCACAATGCATATGTACAGAACTAAATGTTGGGAACTTACTATTGTCTAGAGGTGGGTAGGTTTTACTCATGCACAATTCTGCATGTTTTAGAGAGATGAAGAGAGTAGGAGTTATTTTAATGTATGAATATTTGTGTGTAGGTGCAATAGTTGACAATACCAAAGTGGACTTTGGTTAATGAAGCTCAATAGTAGTATTTGGTTAATCGTGCTATGAGTAGGATTAGCCAGGGTGGTTACAATGGCAAAGTCAAGTGTCAATTAAATGTGATTTTAGTGGGATTTTGAACTGTGTCATGAAGTTATTATTGGTTATAGTGTATTGGAGGTTGTTCCAAGTTTTAGAAGTATAATAGGAGAAGAGTGATTCTCCAGCTGAGTTATTGGCTTTGTGACATAAAGGAAGAGATTGCTATTTGAGGGAAAGGATCTAGAGGAGGTGTATTGTCTTATAAGATTTTGGAGAGCTGGGGTATTATCTGGTTTCTGTACTAGTTTAAAGACAAATGGTAGTTGGTTGAAGTGAATTAGCTGGGGAAGTTCTAACCAGATGAGTTGTTTAAGTGATATACAGTGGTGAGTTTTGTATGGGGGGATCTGTTGCAAATTTGGTTATTTTATTGTAACAAGAATTTAATTTGGAGAGGTCAGCTTTGCGGAGGTTGGTTGGTATAGGGGAAGCATGTGAGAGGGTTGAGAGGAGGTGAGTACGGGCAATAGTAGCTTTAGTACTGGTTGTTAAAAATTACTTATTCCTCTATAATAGACCTAGTTTTTTGAGGACCGTTTTATGATTTGAGCGATGTGGATATCAAATCTTAGGTTATTGTCAGTTTCCACTCCCAGCAGCTTGGTATGGGTGGTTGGGAGTATGGCAGTTTGGTTTTTGGAATGGGTCATAAAGGACTGGGGTGGGGGTTCTGGTTGAGTAGAAGGGAAGTAGTTTAGTTTTGTTGGGGTTTAGTATAAGTTGGGAATCAGTGAGCCAATTTTCCACAGACAAAAAGGAATCTTGAGTTATGGTATGCAGGTCTTGCAGGGAGGAGGCTGAACATATCAGAGTTGAGTCATCAGCTTATTGTATAACTGATGCATGAAGTGTAGTGGTATGGAGCTGGTTGGTGAAGAGAGAGAAAAGTAGGGGGCCAAGGATGGAGCCTTGTGGCACCCCTATAGAGGCTGGGAGGAATGAGGAAAGTTGTTGTTGCCACAGGATGACATGCCATCATCCTGAAAGGTAGCTGTGGAACCAGGAAAGAGATGCGCTACTGAGGTTAAGTCTGAAGAGGACCTTAATGAGTGTATTGTGATCCACCATATCGAAGGCTTTAGATAAGTCTAAAAATATGGCAGATGCATATTGCCCAATATTTCAATGACTATTAACCATATTAGAAAAGACCATGAGGCCTATTGTTGTGCTGTGATTGGGTCAAAAGCAGTGTTGTGTGTTTGGTAGGAGCGTGTGTGTGTGTGTGTGTGTGTGTGTGTGTGTGTGTGTGTGTGTGTGTGTGTGTGTGTGTGTGTGTGTGTGTGTGTGTAGGAAATCCATGAGTTGGAAATGTATGAGTCTCTCTAAGATTGTGATCAGGGTAGACAGAATAGCTATGGGGTGATGGTTGTTGAACTCGGTGGAATTTCCCCCCTTGTGCAGTGGAATAATGTGTGAGATCTTCCAGATGCAAGGGACTGTGTTTTTTGATATTAAGCTATTTATGAGTATGGTTACTGGGTACATTATTGCTTCTACTGCAATTTTCAGAAACTCTGCTGGGAGGTTATCTGCAGCAAGTGTGGTAGGTTTAAATTTTTTTAGTAATCTTTTATAGTACTGACCGATATGGGATGTAGTGAGAAATTAATGGGGTCATTTGTGTGGTTGGAGCTGTGTTGTGGTGAGAGATGGATAAGGCTGTTATGAGTATTGGAGGTGTTTTGTGAGGCAGCTAGGCTATGGATAGTTTCAGTAAAGTATTTGTTGAGTTGGGTTACTATATTGATGGAGCAAGAGGTTGATGATGGGGTTGGGGTGCCTACCTTGCCTGGTTGTAGTATATTATTAATTGCAGACCAGAACTTTTGAGGGTGATTGTGATGTTTATTTTGGATATTGTGATAGTACTTGATTTTGCCTAATTTTACAAGTTTTTTTACTCTGTTTCTGAGTTCTAAAAAGGCCTGTTTTGCTGACTGAGTTTTGGTCCTATGAAAGTGATCCCATGCTTTGTTTCGAGCCATGAGTGTATTCTTAGCCTAGCCAGGGTGCATAGTTAGTTTTTACTCTAATATTTCTAGGGGGAGCATGGGTCTTTAGTATATCTAGGAAGGAGGAGTTGAAGAATTTGACAGCTTCATTTAGTGGTAGTACCATAAGAGGTTCCCAGTTGCAACTTTTTAATGCCTGGATAAACATAGCTGGGTTGAAATAATTTTTATTCCTGATTAACCATTAATTTGTTGCAGGCAGGATTGCAGTAGGAAGGTTGGTAGGTGGTCACTCAGACCATCAGGGAGACAGCCTGAATGTGATGCTAGGGTGGGGTTGTTAACCAAAATCCAGACAAGAGTAGACCGTCTCTTAGAGGATTTGTCAGTTCTAGTGGGGAGATGAGATAAGCTGGGTGAATCCATGGAGGTTTTTGTGGGATATTGGGTTCTGTGATAAACAGGTTAGCCAATCTATGTTGAAGTCTCCTATCAGGATTGTTTTATGAGGGAGAGACTGAGAGACCCAGTGGAGTAGGTGTTCGAGAGCAGGGATATTATTTCCTGGGGGGAATATAGCCGCCGTTGATGATAATATTTTTTTGGGGGTTATTTCTAGTTTTATAAAGATGAGCTTTGCATTTTCAAAGATATGGATAGTTATATCGAGTTGGCTAAGTTTGAGTTGGTCTCCGAATAAGACTGCTACTCCCCCACCCCTTCTATGTTTATGAAGAATATTATATCTTGGGGCTGCTATTTCATTATTGCTGTTATCTGGTTTTAATCATGTTTCTGTTAGATTGATGATGTCAGGGGAAAAATAGGCTCCTTGTATAGGTTTAAGCAATTCTTAACCACATCTGCCAGAACCGCCATAGCTCGGACACATCTGCTGTCAACCCTTCTCTACGCCTCACCCATCCTCACAAATGAAAGCAAATCAAACCTTAACAAAATCACTAGCTGCTATTACAATATAGCTAGATTTGCCACAAGCTCAGCCTACAGAACCCACCACTTTCAAAATCTTCACAAATTGGGCTGGCTAGAACTATCCAATCAGCTCCAGTATAACCAACTCATAGTTATTCATAAAATCCTCTACCAACCTACCAGTACTCCCATTCTGACTAATATTGGTTGGGAGGGTGGCCTAATGGTTATGGTGTTTGCCTTACAAACACAAGGTTCATGGTTTGAGTCTCACAAGGGATAATTGACTAGGCTTACAATGGCTTGCAAGGGCAGTTAGCCTAGTACTAACCTATGAACCTATAATATTATTACCCCCTACAGCAACCTAGCATCCCTCCGCTCATCCAGCAGAATGCTAGTACAATCTACCAAAGCCAACAACTCAGCCGAAGAATCATTCTCCAACTCTGCTGGAAAAAAATGGAACTCACTTCCTGCTGAACTAACCGCTACATCCTCCCTGCCCCAATTCAAAATATCCCTAAAGATGTATATAAACAGGGACTGGCTATGTCAATGTCTAAACCCAGACTAACCCAAGAAATAACAAGAAAAAGGTAAGAAAAACATAGCTATGTCCATGTCTAAACCCAGACTAACCCAAAAAATAACAAGACAAAGGTAAGAAAAACATAGCTCACAGAGGTGAAATGCCAATTTATAACCATTCCCCACCTTTACAATATCCACTTCTCTACAACCATTAAAATTCTATTATCAGGAAGATAACTTGTTATACTACCCAGTCTGAAGTTATGCGCTTCTTCCCCTCTACATACTATTTACTATAACTTCCCTCTTACCTAACCACCTTTTCTTTAACTATCATCCTTACATTCAAACTGGAAATACTTTTCTTTCTTTTTACACACTTCATAGATGAAAATGTTATCTCTGTATATTTATACCATACACCTACAATGTTTGCTTGATCTAAATGTAACCTTGACTATAATTTGTCACTGATTTGTTAAATGTTTAGATTTCTATGTTACCACAACTTTATGTGTCACTTAATTGCAATGTGGAGCTTTTCTCCCCGGGCCTCCACTGAAAATGAACATGTATCCAGTCTGACTTTCCCAGTTAACAAATGTAAAATAAAATAAAAATAAATAAAATAGTAGGTGAGTAGTGCATGCAGGTCATGAACTTCGTTTAGAATATTCTGTACATTTAAGTTCAGGAGAAGTAGGGAGGAGGAGTTGTTTTGTCTTAGTCTTATTGGGTTGTAGGTGTCTAGGGGTGTAGGGCTGGGATTAGGGTGTATGACACCAGATCAGTTTAGTATCCTTAGCAAGTGTAAGATAGGTTTGGTAACTTTGTTATATAAATGAACAAAAAAAGTGTTGCTGGAAAACACACTCCACAAGCCGAGATAAAAAGCTCTTTATTCTGCAGAAACACTCAGAAACACACAAATATTAACGCTGATGATTCCAAATAGTTTTCGTCCACCAAGACTTCATCAAATAACATCATTCACTTAATACAAGCCCTTAAATACACAAAAATTTGAAAACCAATAGGAACTTGATATCTATTAATAAAAGCATAAGAAATAAAGAAACAGAAGCATCTTATTCTAACAGTCCTCAATACATTTACTACAATACTAAAAATGTGTTAAAAACATAACTTTAAATACTCAACATTAAAAAATCCCTTTATACATGTTATAAAAATATATATATATTAAAATTAAATATCTAGACATATATAAAATATAAAATACATATAACTATTTCATTCAACGTTTCCAATGCAATGCTATCCTCTAGTGGTTAAAACTGGAAATAAAAGCTTTAAAAGGGTTTTAGAGTTTAGCTGCCCTTAACTTCAATAATTGTGCCAGGGAAATACTCTCATTTAAGCCAGTATACCTCTCAGTGTCCAACAAAACCTGCCAATATAATTCCCGACATTCCAAACGGGTTTCCCAAAAGCACTCCCTGGCATCAATGTGAACAACTTCCAACACAAAGAATAAAAAGTTTACTTGGGCACGCACAATTTTGTAAATGTTTGTATAAGGCGTTCTTATCATTCTTTCTACTTATATCATAAAAATGCTCATAAATGCACCTTTTCAGACATCTTTCTGTCTTCCCTACATAAAAGATGCTACAAACTTCACATAGAACTAAATAAACTAAACCACTAGTATTACAATTACTATAATTAGTGCTTTTATCAGTCCTATTCCTAGATTTAATATACACTTGGTCTACATTAGCTATATGCTTACACTGGGAGCATGCCCCACATCTATAGGTACCAATTCTCTTGCCCCTAGATGTGATACTCCTCATCTGAAATAGCTCATTCAAGTTAGTACCTTTTTTAAAAACAATGTTTAAAGGCTTATTTTCTACCCCCTTAAGGTCAGTGAAAGACCTAAATCTATTCCACTCTCTTCTGACCACATCAACCACCATTTTTGAGTCACTGTTGTATTCCATTGTGAATACCCTACTAAATCTACTATCATTTTTCTCACCAGTGGCAAATGTAAATTCATCGCCTTGCCTGGTATATGTCACCAGATCAGTTTAGTATCTTAAGCAAGTGTAAATTAAGTTTGGTAACTTTGTTATCTAATCTTTCTTTTTTTAGATAGGTTAGGGAAGTGGTATTTGAGGTATGGTATTTGTTAGTATGATAGTCTATGAGGCTAATGTAGAAAATGGTGGGAATTATAGAATAATGAACCTGTTTATGGGGTCAGGTTGTTGTAGAGGTTTGCCAGGGAAGTGAGTTAGTAGGTGGGATGCTAGTAAGACATGAAGTGAGGGTGCAAAGCATAATTAGTAATATGGTGGCTATGATGTGTGGGGTTATTAGGTATCTGAGAAAATTGTTCAGACAGAGGATGTTACAAGGAGACTTTGGAGTAATAGATGATCTAGTGTGGTGGAGTGACATTATTATATGTTGATGGCTGGGAGTGATAATAAAGTATAATAGGTGTGATGTGTCTAGGAGGAGGTATTTTGGAATAATTAAAAGTGATAGTGTGCAGAAGGAGTGCGTAGATGTGTGGAGATAATGTGGAAGTAGAAGTAAGGAGAGTTGAAAGGGACAGGAATGGGTGAGGGAAGGTAGTTGGATTACCAGGAGTGATTTGGTTTGCTGTGTGATTGGGTTGGAGGAAAGTGGGTTGGGCTATGGAAGTATAAGTTTAGGTGACATGGGAGTGGGTGGGAACAGAGGTTGTGTAGGGGAGCAGGGTGAGCCCGAGCATAGGGAGGGCGAACGGAACAGGTACAACCAGGCCGACGAGTATTTGCAATTCTACAAAAATCAATCAGTTTTGTGGGTAAGTTCTGCTCAGAGTAAGTGGGCTATAATGTGGTGACTGAATGCAGAGTGCATGTTGCTTCAGAGTACAGTCGTAATTATGATAAGAGAATAAAAAAATTCTAATGTTAAGGTTTAATTTAGGATACATTGGGTATTTATAGCCTCTGCATGTATTACTGCTGTTAAAAATGTCCACTTTTAGAGAGGAGGAACCTAGGATAGATGAGGGCTCAGGTTAGTAGGGCAGGGTGGAACATGGGTAGTGGGGGGTTATCGGCTAGTTTTCTGGCTTGGTGTGCTCACCACTGAGCTAAAATTAGTACAAGGACAAAAACTGATAGTTGTAAAGCAAGAGGGCCTAGATACATACAATAGATTGTACAAAGGTTTCAGTAATTCCCTTGGGTGGAAGGTCGTAGGGTTGGATGTCAGGCAGCTTTCGCTAGTTTGAGTGAAAGCAGCAATGATTTAGAGTAAAGCTAGAGGGAAAAAAACAAGAGAGAAAGGAAAAAATATATATATATTATGGGCATAGAAGAACTTTTAAGTAGACTGGTCATTATTAGTCAACTGATACTACTATGGATACTGTTGGGCTGTTGGTAAAATCTAGCAATGGAACTCAATACATTTTACTTATTTTGGACAATGCAATTAGTACTGAAAAGGTATCTAACTATGTAAGGATAATACCAAATCCATACCTATGGAGGTATCTTTATTATTTTCCAGAATGGCCATAACTAAGAAAATACTCACTGACCAGGGTATTTCTTTTATTTTGGGAATAATGCACCAGTTGTCTCAATGCTGTAAAGTCAAGTTATTAAAATATTGGAGTACTATCTGCAGACAGGTGGATTACTGTTGCATTTTAGTCAGATGTTAAAGTGATTGAGGAAGATGGCAAAAACTGGGATCAGTTAGTACCGTACCTGCTGTTTGCTATTAGAAAAGGGTCACAGGCCTCAGTAGGGTTCAGGCCTTATTGAAATATTATATGGCAAGCACCTTTTTGGACTAATATATATTAACAGAGAAACATGGAAGAAGTGAAAACTCAATGTAAAATTGTCATAGAACACCATACCAACATACAAGATAGGATAAAAGTAGTAATTCCAATACGATGGGAATTCATGGAAAGCATCAATCTATATAGCAAGGGGTTTATATTCAAAATACAAGGACCAGGGCATGTAAAGCTAGAGACCTGTGTTCATTTTGGTTACCATGTAGAAATGTTTGGCTAAATGTCACAGCCCATGTGAAATGACAGACAAAATAAATGAGGCAAATGACAGACTTAGGCGAACTGATAAGAGAAAGGCAGAAATGATGTATGATAACAATGTTCTGAAGGCAACTTGCCCCGTTATTTTAGCAGAAGAAATGAGCAGCTCTGATGAAGAAAGAAAACGCACCTCAGTCCTGCAATTCAGCTACATATAAAGTTCTCTAAGTAACAGAAGCAAGAAGTAAAACAGTTTCTGTTACGGAACAATAATGTGTATTCAGAAATGCCTGGCAGAACAAACTGATTTAACATCATACAATTTCCTAAGTAAAGTCTAACATAAAAACTTATATAATACAGAATATCTGAGTCACAAAGAAAGGTAGTAGAAGATGAAATATACAAAAAGATTAAAAACAAAATAACAGGAGAATCAAACAATGAATGGAACAACCCTATAGTATTAGTACTAAACCTGAAGGAATTATACAGTTCTGTAACAATTCAAGGCAAGTGAATATTATCTCAAAATTCTATAGTTACTCAATGCCTAGGGTATAGGAACTTATAAAAATTTTAGGAGAGGTAAGGTTTCTCATTATACTAGACCTCACCAAGAGGATTATTCTAGTATACCATCTTCCCTTTTCTATTACATGGTGCCCTTGCAACTATTCAGTTCCTCATGGATCAGGTATTAAAGCCCCTGGACCAGTATGCCACTGCTTATTTAGATAATGTCACCTACTGCTTTGATGGCTGGGATTCCAATAATTCTAAATAAACTGTATGAGATGCCTTAACACAAGCAAGATCAACTGTGGATGCTTATAAAGCAAACTATGTAAGACTGGGGGAGGGAGGGGGACTGTTTGGGATATGTCATAGAAAGGAGGATGCTCAGACCCCAAAAGTAGAAATTAGATTTATTTATTTATGTATTTATTTCCAGTTTTCTGAATGGGGAGGTCCACTGGGCTCAAAGAGCCCATTTTCAGTGGAGGCCTGGGGAGAAAAGCTCCATAGTACAAAGTATAAACTATATAATTCAGAGTACATAGTACAGAGAAAAGCTAAATAATTCAAAGTTAACAAAATACAATACATAGTTAACAAAATACAATATGCAGTAGCAAAGAGGTGCAGTAACAACTTGTAAGTATTAGCATAAAACTAAGAACAGTTAAACTGCAACGTATATACAATATATAATACATATTTATATGTTTGTATGTTGAGAACAGTAGTATAAAGTAGAATGTGTTCATTGGTTAGAAATGTCAGATAGTGATCTGAAAGTAGTTATCGAGGGATAGATCCCTGGTAAGTAAGGAAAAAATGGGACTTTGAATGTGATAAAAGTGATCATGACTTAAGGAAGTTAGGCAGGTAGAGAGCAGTTGCACTTCCAACTATGGGAGAGGTAGGAATGGAGCTAGGTTTTGAAGTGTTCAAAGTTTTCAGAGATTCGTAGAGATGGAGAGAGAGAGTTCCATTTTTTGGCTAAGGTAAAGGATAGATGTAGCTGCCCAGTGGAACGATTTGGCTTATACACTGAGATTAGGTTTTGGTGGGCAGATCTTAGGGGTCTGTGAGGGGTGTAGGAAGGTAAGATGTCAGCAAGTGCTAGACAAGTATTAGGTTTGAAAATAAGCTTGTGGGCTGTACAGAGTTTATTTATTTATTTATTTATATTTGTTGACCGGGAGTGTCCGACTGGACATAGGTCCATTTTCAACATTGGCCCGGGGAGAAAAGCTCCACAGTTAAAATAAACAGACAGTAGTTACATTGGATTACATAGCGATTAACAATTTACATGGCAATTACTTACAACATATTTACAGATGAAGAACATAGTACATAGACAACTAGAATCTTTATCTGTGAAGTACATAACAGACATTAACAAATGTTACAATACGATGTTCCTGCTGTATAATAAGTACTAGGCTTATGAGCATCTGAGCTTGCTATAATCAAGGTAGTTAGTGGAGTGGAAAGAAAGTTAGTGGTTGGATGGGGTGGGTGATATTAGAGTGGCAGTTGCATGGGCATAGCCAGCATGTTTTTAGGTGTGCTTTTAGTAAAGTTTTGAAGTGGGTGCATGATGGTACGGAGGTAATTGTGGGTGGGAGGGAGTTCCATAATTTGGCTATGGTGCAAGATAATAGTGCTTCACCAGCAGAGTTATTGGCTTTAGTGATCTGCAAGTGATTTTTGTTGCTGAATCTTAGTGGTCTGGTGGTGCGATAGGGTTGGAGTAGATTCTGGAGGGATGGGACATTTGGTGGATGGTTTACTAGTTTGTGGGCGAGTGAGAGTTGATACCATTGAAGGAGTATAAATAAATAAATAAATAAAATAAGTGCTGGACATGTATTAGGTATAAAAATAAGCTTGTGGGCTGTACAGAATTGGAGGTAGTCCAGGTAATTGGGAAGTTCTAGCCACTGCAGCTGGTGGAGCGGTATACAGTGGTGAGTAGAGTATTTGGATGAAGTTGCAAACTTTGAGATTTTATTGTAGCAGGTTTCCAGTTTAGAAGAGTTGGAGAAAGATAGATTGGTTAGTAAGGGAGTACCATACATCAGAGAGGGTAGTAAGTAGGTTGAGGCAAGGGTCTGTTTGGTTGAGGGGGAGAGGAAGTGTGAGTTTCTTTACAGCATGCGAAGTTTCTGATGTGTTTTCTTAATATTTAGTAGAATATGGGTATCAAATTTTAGTTACTCGTCAATAGTAACCCCAAGAAGTTTGGCAAAAGGAACAATTTCTATAGTGGAGTTAGCATGGCTGGTAATTTTAAAGGAGGTTTTGTCAAGAGGGATGGATTTTGATGGGGAGAATAGTAGGATTTTAGATTTGTTGGCATTTAGGGAGAGATGATTTTGAAGCATCCATTTCTCAGTAGTTGAGAAAGCAGATTGAGTTTTAGTTTGAAGCTCAAGGAGGTTGGAGGCAGAGCAGACTAGTGTTGAGTCATCTGCATATTGTACTATTCTGGTATTGGGAATTAATGTGTGGAAGTCATTAATGAAAATATTAAAGAGCATAGGGCCGAGTATGGATCCCTGGGGTACCCCAGTTGGGGTTGGAAGGAAGGCAGAGGCACCAGTTTTCCATTTCACAGCCTGGGATCTATCAGAAAGGTAGCTGCTAAACCAGTTAATGGTGTTTTGTGAAAGGTTAAGTTTAGAAAGGTGGGTAAGAAGATGGGTAAGGGAGACAGTATCAAAAGCTTTGGGGGGGGGTCGAGGAGGACTGTGGATACTAGATTGCTGGAGTCACAGGCGTGGTTTACTATGTCTAGAAATGAAAGAAGAGCTGTTACTGTGCTATGGCCAAGACGGAACCCATGTTGTGTTGGGTGAGGAGTTGGTTATTTGTAAGGAATGGCATTAGCTGGAGGTGGATACATTTCTCAAGAAGTTTTGAGATAGGAGATAGAATTGCTATGAGTCAGAAGTTGAAGTAGTTATTGTTTTTGCCTCCTTTGTGGAGGGGTAGGATAAAGGCGGTGCGCCATAGTTTAGGGACATATGATTCCTGTATGGATCTGTTGATGAGTATACTAATGGGAATGGCAATTTTGTCTGCTGCTAGTTTTAGAAAGATAGAGGGGATGTTGTCAGGGGCATTGGAGCAAGTCTTAAGTTTAGAGAGAAGTTTTTTTATGTATGATGTTGGGATGGGTATGAGATGAAAAGTAGGAGGAGTGTTTAGGATGGAAGATTGGGGAGAGGATTTGAGATGGGAGGTAGAGTTGTTGTTAGGGAAGGTTTTGGTGAGTTCTGCTATTGAGTTAGTAAAAATGAATTGAACAGTGTAGCTATTTCTGTGTCATGTTTGCTAGTGTCGGGGCAAGGATTGTTTTTGGTGTCTGGATTAAGAAGGGAACTGATGGATTTCCAGAATTGTTTGGGGTTTGTGGAATGAGTAGTCTGGAGTTTGATATAGTATAATTTTTTTATCCTGTGTAATACGTTTTTTAGCTAGGTTGCTGAGTTGTTTATATTTAAAAAGGGTGTCAGGGTGCTTATTATGATGGTAGAGTTTCCAGGTCTTATCCCTTTGTTGCATGAGTATTTTGGTATCTTTAGTAAGCCAGGGGGCGGAATTGTTTTTTATACATTTTATTCTTGGAGGGGCTTGGGAGTTAAGGGTATCCAAGAAGGTTGAGTTGAAGAATTCAACAGCATCGTCTAGAGGAAGAGTTTTTAATTTGTCCCAATTTATCAGTTTGAGGGAATTGGAGAAAGCTGTGGAGTTAAAGTCTGTGAGATTCCGAGTATGGATATATTGGTGTAGGTGTGGAGAGGAGTGGGTTGCTCTATGGATGAAGGCTGGCAAGTGATCACTAATGGAGTCTGGTAAGGTGCCAGTGTGGGAGATTTTCTTTGGGTGGGAGACAAGGATCCAATCTAGTATGGAGCCTGGGGGTTATTTTTATGGGGTCTGGTAATAGCATTTGTGAGTTGAGTGAAATTACATAGATTGATTGAAATGGTTGGGTTATTACCAGTGATCTTGTTCCAGTCAATGTTTACATCTCCTAGGATGTATGTCTCAAGGCTGATATGAGATGAGGCCCAAAGAAGGATTTCCTCAAGTGTATTAGTATTGTTTCCAGGGGGGATATAGAGGGCTATAACACAAATACTTTTATGGTTATTTAGTTTGAGGTTTCCTATGACTAGTTCAGCGTTGTTGAGCTGAGTAATAGGATTTTCGTAGGAAGTAATGGAGAGTAGGCTAGATTAGATTAAGGCTACTCCTCCACCTTTCTTATTTAGGCGGTCATGTCTAAGAGCTTGAAACCCTGGGGGTAAGATTTCAGAGTCCAAAATATTGGGTTTTAGCCATGTCTCAGAGAGGGCTACTATGTCAGGTTGGGTATGGTAGAGCCAAGCGTGAAAAGGGCAATTTTGTTTCTTAGACTTGGAGTATTAATGGTCAGGAGCTTGAGGTATTTAGGGTTGGTAACATGGGTGGTAATGGAGGGAGTTGGATTGCTGCTGCTAGTTGGTCCTGGGTTGGGGTGTATGTCTCCTGCTAGGCATAGGTAGTCAAACGGGAATGACAGCAGGGGTTTAGATTTACTCCTGGAGTTTTGTGGGAGGTACAATAATGCTTTGGGAATATGATGTTTCATTGAGGAGGATAGGAGATTTAGTTTGAAGAAGAGAAGCGTGTTTGGATGAACAAGAGAGGGGGATATTGAGTGAAAGTGAGTTATGGTAGAGTGATGATTAGTGTTAGTGGAGATTTTGGAGTGATGAGGGTATAGGAAAGAAGTGGGTAGTTTGTAGGAGGTATAGGAGGTAGCATGGTATAGTGTTATTAGAAGTAGTATGCTGAGGGAAGGGAGGAGAACGGTGTGAAAGTGCATGGTAAGGTTTAGATATAAATTAATAATTGGGGAGTAGGTGTTGAGGAAGTAGTTGGATGTAGACGAGTATGACAGAGTAGGAGGGAGGTGTATAGAAGTGTATACAATGCTTTAAGGTTAGGGAAGGGGAGGGGGTGAGAAAGTATTGGTGGATGCTATAAGGTTAGGGAAGGGGAGGGATGAGAAAGTATTGGTAGATGAGAGGGGAGGGGATAGTGAGGAGATGTGAGTGGATTGGATTAGACAAGTGGGAGGGGATTTATGGCTAGGATAAGTGTAGGAGCACTGGGGGTGGGTGAGATTTGGGGGTATGGTAGGGGAGTGGAGTGAGCCCGCAGGGTGAACGGAGAGGGTTAGAGCAAGTAAAGGAGAAATTCCAGTGACAATCAGTAACAGCAGACTCATGAGAAGCCCTTAGAAGTTCCAGGAGCGTAGGGTATGATAGTTCAGCTGTATAATTGTTAAACTTTGTTTTCTTAATGTTCGTTACACGGTTTGTTTTCTATTTGTTTCTAGGTGGAAGGGCTACAGACCTGCAGTCCTCTAGCACGAGCCACCCCTGCAGTTACAGCTAAGAAACTAAATTGTAGACTAGAATTTAATACAAGAGTGAAAGGATAAGGGATACAACACAAGCCTAGTGTAGTATGTCACCAAGTGGACAGAAGGTAACATTTCAGTTAAGCTAGTGAAATAGAGAAAGCTAGAAAAGATGGGTCAAGTAATAGGTGCAATGGAGAGGGGACTGTATTCTTGTGGGATAGAGCTGGGTATGGCTGCTGGGTGCCTGGCTCAGGAGTGTGACTAATACAGACACTAGTTTATTTTGTGTTATAAAACAAATTCAGCTTCACAGTTTGGTCAAGGGGTCACACATACTTTTCCTGAATCCTTTTGAAGGAAGGAATTTGAGTAATGGCCAACAGGTTTCCTTAGGGATTTAGATGAGCCAGTTGAGATTATTTGAAGGGGTCCTTATATATTAGGCAGGAAGGTTCTCAGGACTTAATGCAGGCTAGGCAGTTAATCTAGGTAGGTTAGAGAGAAGAAAACAGATTTATAGTGAAAGGCGGTAGTATTTTCAGTCTTAAGCATATACAGTTAGGATGCAGCAGAGATATTTCTGAGATTAAAGGCACCTTAAACACATTCACATACTGAATTAACAACACTGCACACAGCAATACTATTGTAGCTCTGTATGTGAGTTGTAGGCTCGTATTATATGCTAAACACAGCAATACAAAAATAAAGGAGATGCACAATACACATTTGTTAGGCACAATCAGGCAGTATAGAATCTAAAAAAAAAACTTTAAATAGCCAATTATGTCATTTTTAACACAGATGAAAGTTAACCAAGCATTCAAATACTTGCAACCCCCTGTTGTAACCCAGTTACTCGTAACATGGAGGCACACTAAATTTAAGAAAACTTGTTTAGAATAAAAACAACCACAGTACAAGTAATGGCTAACCGAGTTAATTCACTCCCCCAAAATGTATTCCAAGTTCGCTACTCAGCTAGTAAGCACAGCCTATGAAATAGGATCCAATAAGGAAGGTGATATTCCAATTTAACTCAAAACTAGAATTAATCTTAACCCTGCAGAGTCCAAGAGCAATTCACTTCAGTTAACAGGGAATCTATATTCATGAATCAGGGAACTGGCTATCCAACAGTATCCTTTCATGGATAATTTTAGTCAAGATACGCTAAGCAAGGCCCTAAATTTAATTCTAAGGGCGCTGGACCTCGAGTGTAAGTGTAAGCACTTCAGATTACTATGAAAACACGTGTAATCTAGTGCGAACAGGGTTACGCTATGCCCGGGAGTAGTCTAATTGAAGATAATAGCCTCAATTAAACAATCGCTGCTAGTAGTACTACTCTTTCACAAGTATGACAAATATGGAGGAAAACCTGTAACAGCTAGGCAACAATGTAACTATAGTTTTAAATCATGTATCCAAATGGATATAAAGTCTAGAACGAGCCACTTACAGTAAAGCAAGATGCTATTAGTGACCCTGCACTCACTATTAAGAATTAATAAATGGTCTAAAACCCCTCTGCATGTAAACGCAAAAGTGTTCCAGCTAATTAAGCTACATACAGTGAAGCAAGACGCTGATAGTGACCAACATTCTCTTTTAAGAGTTAAAAACAGTCTAAAACCCCTCTGCATATAAACGCAAAAGCGTTCCAGCTAATTAAGCCACATACAGTGAAGCGAGACACTATTTCTGACCTTACACTCTGATTTAAGTTGATAAAAAGTCAAAAGCCTCTCCGTAAGAATGAAAGTAAATGCAAAAGCGTTTCAGCTATCTAAGCCACCTACAGAGAAGCGAGATGCTGTTAGTGACCAACACTCTCTTTTAAGAGTTAAAAAACATTCAAAAACCCCTCTGCATGTAAACGCAAAAGCGTTCCAGCTAATTAAGCCACACACAGTGAAGTGAGACGCTGTTTGTGACCTTACACTCTCATTTATGTTGATACAAAGTCAAAAGCCCCTCTGTAAGTCAACGCAAAAGCGTTCCAGCTAAATAAACCTCCTACAGTTGAGTGGGATGCTATTAGAGACTCTACGCTCTCTTTTAAAGTTAAGGAAAGATCGAAAACCCCTCTGCAGGTAAATGCGAAAGCATTCAGCTTTGCTAATGCTGCGAGTATTACTGCGCTCACAGAACAAGCTGGCCGGCATACCTGAAACCCACATGGGAGGCACCAACTACATTAGTCATTTTAGATACAGTAAGTTGCTACAAAAAAATTAAAATGTAGTTCCTTCATAATAATTAAGTGTACCAAGCAGGGGCTATTCCTTATAAACAGCAATGGAACACATAAGAAAATAACTTAGAGAACAGCAGAAAAGAAAATACAACTTACAGAAAAAGATAATGTAAGCAAGTGGTCTACACCAAGCAGAAAAATAAATATGAGCATAATTGGGTTTAGCAGATTACTGTCAAATGTTTGTACCCTACTTTGTCACAACAGCAAGCCTTGTAACTGATATGATAGCAAGGGTAATGGCACTAAAATAAAATAAACAATGGAAATGCATAGTACTTTTAAGCATTTAAAGGAGGTATTGTGCTTTACTTCTGTTTTATTGACTTCCCTAAATCCTATCACTCTGCAGACCACAGAAAAACTTTAGCAAGTGCTCAGAGAAATTTTGGATACTGGGTCATCTTATTTGTGAGTCTGTATGCAGAACAGGAAGCACTGTTTTACAAATGAGGAAGGAATATGACAAGCCTATATATTTTATTTATTTATTTGACATTTGTTAACCGGGATGGTCTGACTGGGCATTGCCCTTTTTCAGTGGAGGTCCAGGGAGAAAAGATCCACATTACAACTATAAAAATGAGAACTTAATAAAATATATGACAAATAATTACAAAGACTTTGACAATTTTAGCAATAATAATAAAAATATAATTAGAGTAGGGGAAGGATTCAACTTAAATGATTACAGAGACAAGACCAAGTTCTATTTACATGTAGTTTATGTATTTTATTAAATTCATGAATATTAGAAATATTTCTCAGGAACAAATGAAGTTTCTTCCATTGCATGGCAAAAGAAGAGCTATATAGAGATAATGTCCAATTGATTTTTTAGGTTTGCAAATTTGCAGAAGGTATTGGTCAGAGCTTCTGAGAAATCGAAGGGGGGTGTAGAGGGAGATAAGTGCAGAGATACTAGGGCAGGTGGAGTATCCCAAGAAATACAAGATTGGTGGAGCCAAAAAAAAATATCTATACAAATGAATGTTATGACTGCATACTGATTTTACATAAAGAGCAACCTGGAAAACTTATTATTAAAATTATGTATCCTATTAGAAGTAAATTTGTAAGTATCACATTTTACTTATGCTGGGTTAAAGAAAAGTTTAGCTTACTCCATGAGAAAACTGAGAAGAAAATATTAACCAAATAACACTCAACAAATAATGTTAAGGAAGAAAGGAAAAAAGGGAAAGGAGTTGAAAAATAAACAGGGAGAAATGATTTTGAGAATTTCTATTTTCAGAATGCTCTGATTTTTAATAATGTAGAAGGTTATGATCAGGCCTCTGATTACAACTAACTTATTAGATGTTCACAATATGGAAGCTAAGAAATTCAGTTTGAGATCAAAGCATTAGAGGTGAATCTTGGTCGAGAACATATAATAGATTATGATCAGAGATCCGATTATAATTCTTTGTAGTTATTTTTAGTAGCTTTCAAAGTTCAGACAGCAGAGAGAAACACAATGCTTCTCTGTAGAACTAATCACACTACAATTACATTCATTGCTACTGTAAATTAATACTTAATGGAGAATAAAATAGGACATATGTTGTCTAATGCCATGGAAAAAACAGTCACGTCTAATACAATGTGTTATGTTCCATGTTAAAATATTTTGTTTTGAGGCACGTTTTCATTTTTTGACCTGAATTTGGAAAAATAGTAATTCTGAAATTTTGAATGAAGGAGACTGCTATATTACTGACACTATAGAAAACTAATGGGTATGAGCAGTATAATCATTTATTCATTTTATTTCACACGGGTATGAAATGTCTCAACTGCATTTACTTTACTGTATTGAAGGTAAGATGTAAATTAGTGGCAAGTAGGAATCCAGCAGTTATAGTATAACTGTATACAACACTAGCAAGGTTGCATCACAGTCATACAATTTGAGAACTCAGACTGATATTCAAGTATCACAGATTAGCCAGTAAATTTGAAAGGGGGCTGAAGTTTTTTAGAAGAAGAATAGTGTCCTACCTGATCCTCCCTAAACTGTCAGGGCAAGGCATTTGGGGCTTTATTACCAATTTTCATAGCACTAAGGTATGATCTGATCATAGTACACAAGGCATTTGAGACACTTTTCTTTTTGAATAAATAGGACTATATCAGGTGCTGCAAAGGGTCAATGTGACCATGGTTAAAGTGTGCATCTCTGAAACCTTAAAAGAAACAGATAGTATTGCATTAGACTAACACAGGAATGCTCCACATCAGTTCTGGGTTTGGTCACTGTTGGTTTCGCTATATGTAACAGACACCCTTTGAACATGACTAGCATATAATGCAAATTTAAAGCTGATGATATAGTTTCACATTTGCCCAGATAAGTCACTCACTTATTAACAGAAATGCGAAAATACTTTGAAGCCACCTGGAACTGACTAGTTATTCACAGACTCACAATAAAATCTGACAAGTCTTTTGTCATGTTATTTGAAATAGGAAATAAGACTAAAAACTCTTTAGATCTCATTATTAGAGATCCTTGGATGGTTGTTCATTGAAAAATCTCAACTTTAAACCTCATGTAGAACACCAAGTTGAGAAAGTCAGCAATCAGTTAAGAGTTACCTACAAGGCTGCTAGCCTTCTCAGAGCAGAAATAAGATTAAAAGCCATTAAGGTTCTGCTACCAAAGTTGAACCTATCCCTTTTGATTAGAGATCGGCCTTATCCATCCCATGGTTGATAGTTATATATTATCCCTAATGAGAATAACTGGATCATACCATAGATAATCTGAAGGGACTTATGCATGGGATAACTCATTTAGGAGTTGCCTGTCTCTAATAGTAACATTGACTCTCTCATTTGAACATTATTCCCTAATTACTGAGAATGCCAAATATATGATAATAATGGCTAGGGCCACAATACTGCTTAATTCACTTACTTTTAGATTAATACTCAGAAACTACTACCTGCCAATGAAAACTATCTTTACGATGTGATTTACTATTCACTATGAACTTACATGGCTTGTGTTTGCAGATTGTCTTTTGTGATCATTGTATTACCTTAGTAAATAAATGTATATAAAATACATTTTAGAAATCATAAGCTTGACCCTGATTCCTGGATTTGCAATTTCCTAAAGTCTCTGTGGCCAGTATGATAGCTATGGGCATCCTGAGACAATGTAGCATTTGCCATGTACTCAGACAACCTTTCAATCCATAAAGAACCTAACACAGTATGCAAGAGATGTACGTACATAACATCCTTGGAGGCAAAAATTTCACCTACAAACAAGTTTGTCAAAAATGCACACTACATCTTTTACACACACTGCTCACCACACACACATATAGACCTTCTTACACTGAGTCACTTAAAAAAAAACTCTTCAAACCTCAAAGAGATCCTCAACCATTAAACTGCAACACCTACCCTCAGCAATCAGTAAACCACAAAACAAAAGCAACACCTAATACCACACATAAACCTACACCCAATGATCTTCCAAGAACAAAACCATTAAGGAAAACAAACACTTTACCTAGTGCTCTTGTCATAGGGGATGCTATTGTATCACATACAGATACTCCTCTCACCAGGATACACAAAGAAAAAAATGGTTACTTGCCTGTCTGGAGCTAGGATCCACAACATCACCCATACACTTATTTCACAGCACTAAAGATATCAATATGACTCTCTCATAGTCCATGTGGTTGTAAATGACCTGAGACATACTTCACTGGACTATATGAAAGATGTCTCTAAATATGTGTCACATGTATGTGACTTGCACAAAGCAGTATTCTACATTCACCAAGGATGATGCCAAAGTATGAACAGTAAAGGATTGCTTTTTAATAATTGGCTTAGTTTCTGTTATCACTCCAAGGGAATCCAATATATATCAGCATGGAAGGACATGGTAACTGATGACTTTGCTTTGAAAAGGATTATCTGCACCTGTCTCCCCTGGGCTTTTGGATATTGACTAAAAATGTATCCATCCCATTAGAGCCTTTTTAGGCAATATCAAAATGTCAAACTTACCAACATAGTAAAAAAAAGCTCAAAGCAACCTTCAGATATTACTGCTCAATGCTGGGAGCCTAAACAAGAATCTCCACACCCTACAAGCTCTCATAATTCTGGATAATGTAGACATCTGTGCTGTTACTCAGACTTAATTTCAAGCCACAGAAAGTGCTCTGGCAGTGGAAGGCTACAGTACCTGCCATATATTTAGACCAAAAGTAGCACAGACAGGGACTATAACTGGAGGTGTCTCAATCTACATTAGAAACAAGTACAACTCAGCGATGGTTAAACACGATGATGCCCTGGAGTTCATCCATCTCCAAGTCTCTATAGACAAGGTTCCCTGCCATGTCCTGGCTAGCTACAGTTCACCCTCTATGACCCATGGAGTTCACTAATCTTACCTTGACCTTACTGGAGGAGCTCACCATCCAATCAAATACCTTATTCATGGGAGACTTTAACCCCTTTATAGACTGAGAAAAGTACATTGCCTGTAACTCATAGGTACAACTTTTCCTGGACCTTATCAACACAAACACTCTGGACCAGATAGTGCACACTCCAACCAGAGGATCAAGCATATTGACTTTGTACTCACCAATATGGGAGAACATTGCACCCCCACCCCCCAAGTTGCCTCCTTATTGGTGAAGTTTGACCACAAAGCTCAGACCCTTGAAATAAAAATCAATCTGGAAAACCCAAATAAAGCCATAACAGTATTTACTATATTGAAGCAAACTACATCCTGTTAAGTTTGTTAAAATGTTCCTCACCCAAGCCCTGAGAACAAAGTTTCCTATGCAGAATTATTTACAGAAGCCCTTTAAAGACACATAAATGGCTGCATGGAGATTGCTGTACCTACCAGAAGTAAGGTTAGCTCTAACACCATGAACAAACCACACTGGTGAATTCTTACCATAACAGGTTATATAACAAAAAAAAGGTCATGGCCAAAATCAGAAAGAGCAACTCTCATAGACACAAGAGCTCTCTGATTCAACTAAACAAGAAACTAAAAAAATCTATAAAGTCCAACAAGGCCAATTACAAGGTCAGGATATCTTTCCAGGCTAAGGACAATCAGCAGGCCTTCTTCTGCTATGTCAAGAATCTCAAAAGATAATACTCAGCAGTGTGCAGAACTGCTTCTAAATGGCACAAACTTTACTGACCAGGGTGACACAGTAAATGGACTGGCTAATAAATTTAGTTCTAAATCCATGCCTCCCCAACTACCTCTTGCGAAATCCCTTCTAGCATACCCCCCCCCCCAAATGTCAACATGGAGCTGGTCTTGGAGGCACTCACTAAGGCCAAAAACAGTACTTCAGTGGGCTCCAACAATATCTCCATTTGCTTCCTAAATAGCCTAAAACATGACATAGTAAGACCAGTTGAGGCATTTTTCAACTACAGCCGCAAAACAGGTTATGTGTCAGGTGAATGGAGGGCCACAACTGTCATCCTTCTTCAGAAGGGTGGACCATCAAATGACCCGGGAACTACAGACTGGACCAATCTCAGTTTGGCTGTGTTAAGGGAAGGTTTTGCCAGCTTAACCTGATTAAACTTCTTGCCATGAAATCATAAGATTTTTTATGTTGTAAGAGTGCTATATTTTACAAGTTGTTACTTCTACTGATTTATTTATGTATTTATTGTATATTTTATTACATTATTTAAACTGTGATTTGGATCTTTAAAATTTGTATTAATCAATTAATTAATTGTGATGTGCTTGATTGTGTTAATTATTTAATCTGTGTGAACATGATGTTGTGGGTTCTGAAGAAGTCATGAGAAACTTCAAAAGGATGTGTGTTTAACCCTGAATAAAAATGTGATTATTATATCATTCTTTGTATGTCCTGTGAATTTGAGGCATTTTTGTTACTTGTATCCCATTACTGCCTCTTTTCCAGCAGTTGTATGTTATTAGTTATCATAGATTCCCCGCACTATACCAACATCCTGCAAGAGAGTCTACCAGAAACAAATTACTGGCATGAAATCCACCAATTAAAACTCAATGCAAAGAAATGCATTACACTACCCTTTGAAAAAGTGTCCACACAAGCTAATTATTTCATCACTAAAACACCCCTAAGAGCTGACCAGTTAATTAGGGATCTTGGAACATATGTAGACAGTAATCTGGTACAATAAGAAAATCATTCTGTTTTGTTCAACTCATAAGCAAGGGTATGCCGTCCAGGTCCACAGAAGTAATAGTACCACTCTACTCAGCCCTTATCAAACCTATCATTCAGTGCAATGCCCCCTTCACCATTTACCTGATCAGGCACTTGTAACAGTTAGAACTCCCTCAAATGTTGCGCACAAGAATAATGCAGGCTATGAATACCCTGTCCTACACAGATCACCTTAAGGTCCCATCTTTGTACTCAGTCTGCTATAGGTTGCTGAGAGGCAATCTATGCCTGGCATGTAAGGTATCCTCAGATCCAGTGCTAATAGATCTCTTGCACATCCACAAAGCAAACAACACCAGAAATACTAGATCCAATGAACTGAACTTTGCAACATAAATAGAAAATGCTGGAGAGACTGATATGTGTCTTAAAAGGATCTCCGTGTGATTGAATAAGCTTCTCATCTATGTAAAGCAGGGTTCATCCCTGACCCTATTCAAAAGAAACCTTGATCACTGGATGGGAAACTGCAGATTCACCCCATCTGGCACCATGTCTGTGAGGGATAAAAGTCAACAGTAAGTACATTAATCCACAAGTAACATCCCCTCTCCCCATGTCCAACATAAGCCTTAGCCACCTCCTTACTAACATGCTCCTCTATATAGGTGCCCAAGGAACTCTGGGGCAAAACTAGGTTGAGTTGCACAGCTAGGCTTGTAAAGACACTGGTGGTCATTAGCCTAGTATGAAGCTATGAACCTGTAACACACCTCATTTATACAGACCCAATAATACTTTAGCTTGTACTGAAAAGGCATTCTCTAAAATGTCCTGAACCCTGCAAAAATATACTTCATGACATAAGGCTGACAATGTCACCATCATTAATAAATAGTTAAAGCAACAGCTTCTTAGACACAGGTTAGAATATCCACTACCTTCAGTTGTATGTTCTGCCCATACATTTCACACTGCTACATTTAACCCTTCATATTCTTAATTTTCTGTCTTCACAATAATTCTACTTTTCTCTGTCTTAACTACTGATTGTTACTTTCTATTCTGCACCTATGTTTATTTATGATTTTATTTGTATACTCTTTTTTTTATTTTTATTTTTTTATTTTTATTGAACATTTCATAACATATAATACCATCATTACTCTAAAACACCAAAACATTTCTCTTTTTATTGTTGCCAACCTTTGTTATACAATAATCATACCATATCCAAAAGAAAACCTTGCATAACAGTGCGTAATATAATTTTCTTTATATATACTTATTTCAACCTTTACGTCAACACCATAATCTTAATTCACACTTTTGATTTCCACCAACCCTCACACTCCTTTGAGAGAGACTACCACTCATTTTTAACTACAACCCCTGAAAATGCATATACACTAATGAAACGAGGCAGAAATTGTGACACCTACCTTATTGCCTTGAAACTGATATAATCCTTTTGTAAGTAAATATTGCCATCTAGTATATTTGTCTTGTATGGTGCCCCCATTTATTCCCCACTTTTCCTAATTTTCATATCCCCCTGAACTGCCAGTGGACATCTATATGTTCTCACATTACTGACAGTCACCATCTTTTTTCTGCAACTTATCGGACCCTTCTAGCCTTTAGCTATAAGACTGTTTATACACTGACCCAGATACAGTAACTGCATGATCTTCTGCTCTCTCTCTCTCTAGTCATCACCCTGTCCAGCTAGCCCCAAAAGTATGACCATCCAACATTTTGTGACTCGCCTCTCATGCAGTCTTTCCTATTCCTCCATACAACTATTCCATAATTGCTCAGCAGACTGGCACTCTCAAAAGATAAGCAGGTTTCCTGCCTCCTTCTCCCTACTTCTCCAACACTTCTTGTACCTCAACTTATAACATCTCTATAACTGAAGGGAACTTCTGAAAGACCCATGCAAACATCTCATATCCTGATTTCTCATTACTGGTATGGCTTCTAATGTACCATGCCTTCTTAGTGCCTCATTCCATTCCTATTCAGATATTATTTCATCCTCCACTATTCTCCACCTACTTTTTTTAATGTCTGCATTCCCTGGCCCTATTTACACTCAACTAATCTTGCATGTTACATGTTACTAGTAAATCCCTCCCTTTGTGAGTACTGTTATCCATCATTTTCTCCACAAATTATTGCATTATACCAAACCTTAACAGCCAATTTCAGTTGCAAAAATTATAATCATTCTCCTGCCTACAAGGCAGATCTTTTAATTCCTTGCTCCCAGCTTATAAATCTCTACCTATACTTCTCCTTATCCACTCTAGATATCAAATCATATCATCCATTTAATATTAAGATTATTCCATACTATCATTACTCTGAATATCCTAAATGTCTCAACATCCTTCTTCATTCTACATTTCCAAAATCCTCTTTAACTTAACAAATCCTCATGCATCATCCTTCTTCAATTCACCTTCCTGGCCTTCCTGTATACCTAAAACAAATACTAACATCACTACCTTTAGATACATCTGGAAAAGGGGCATTTTCCATCCTACTTATCTTTTCCTCAGTTTTAATCCTCCTTTCACTATTTTACTCCTGTTGCTACTCCACACATGCCTATCTCTCCAAGCTCACTGGTTAGAGGTAGCTAAAAATATATATAGTATCCTTGCAGGTATCATCATCTGCACTGCATTTATTTTTCATATTAATGTATTAGCTTTACTAAGCCATCTACTCAACAAGCAATTAACTTGGCCCAACAACATACTGTAATTTTCTTGCATTGTCTGACCTAAAGTCTTCCAAACTGTTATACTCTGATAATTAGCCATCTCTTTCATTCCTATTTCTCTTTTATTTACTCATCCTTTTTTTCCAGTTCTCACCTGCACAATTTTCTTCCATTTACATTCGACTCCTTAATAAATTATAAATTCTAAAAATATTCCCCAGACCTCTTCCAACACTGGATCCATCCTATCCATTATCAACATACCGTCATCTACAAACAGCCTAAAGAGTTTCCAATTACATGGTACCATTTCCAAGCACTGCTGGTACTTTTATCAATAAAACAGAGTAGACTAGGGAACAAAGTGCCTTTTACCTTCCTTGCCTTTACTGTCATTGATAATGCCCCATTTACCATCAAACTCACCTCAGTGGAATCATACAGTGATCTGTCCCATAAACACTAGCCTCGTGCATCTCTCTTCCAAAATTCTAAATAGAAATTCTCAATCAACCATGTCCAATGACTTATCAATATTAAACAGGATAGTCCCTGCTTGGCCCCAGCTTTATTGCAACCACCAAATAATTATATTTATATATATATGTATGTATATATATATATATATATATATATATATATATATATATATATATATATACATACATATATAATATATAATATATATTTCCTCTGCTAAGACCAGTGCTCTTCCATTGTATGCTCCTTAACAAGCCCTCTCTTAGCAGATCCATATTAGTCTAGGGAGACTTCCTTTATCTTTTTGTCAAAGCTAAAATTTTGTCATCAATGTTAATAAGGGAGAAAGATTTATGCCCTCCCAGTTTGAGGTTTTGCTGTTCCTCCTTTGGTGCTAACACTACACTGACTCTAATAAAAGAAGCCAGTAATGCCTCTTCCAGTTAGACATCCAACAATTGTGTTCTTGTCAAGCTCTAACTACTCTCCTCCTCTAGGTTTTCCCCTTACCAAAGCATTTAAGTGCCTCTCACTCTTCCCCCTCATCTTTTCATAGCCCCCTAGTCTGATATATTGTATTGTATTATGCAAGTTCCACATTGCCTCCTTGGTACTGTACTTGTCATATCTGACGTCAACTTCCCCTCTCAGCCCCTCTATAGTCTGACTCTGCTTTCTCTTCTGCAGCTTCTATGCCATAAGCCTTCCTCCTTTCTCCCCTTGTCCCCAGCACAAACCTATCTTATCTACCAACCATTCTCTGCTATGTACCTTATCTTGCCAATATTTTGAGTGTTTGCATTTTCTTCCCTCATGAGTACTTCTGATCACCCCTTTCCTCTTCTCTCTTATCCATCTCCTTCCGTATTCCCTTCAACTGAGGTTCCAGCAGCGTTACCTCTGTACTGTCCTAACTTCACCAATATCCTTCCAGTGACATACTCTGCAGCTTCCATGCACACTTATCACATCTCTGACATTTTTCATGTACTGGGTTCAGACTCCTTCAACATTCCTTTATCTTCTGATCTACATTTCTTCATTATTGCATAACACGGTTTTCCAACTCTCCTCCCTACGATCTTCCATCATCTTAATATGCACCCTCACTAAACCATGATTTGACAGATTCCTATCCTCTATTTCCATACTGTTGATGGACTACATTGGCAAACAGGTTGGAAGAGACAGAGCAACAAAGTTGCTGTATGCAGACAATGTGGCATTGGTCAGACTATGAGCAAGAACTTCAACAAAGGGTTGGGGAATGGAATGCAAAACTGAAGGCACATGGGATGAAACTTGAGTACAGGTAAGACAATTGTAATGGCAGCAAATGAGAGAAATCAGCAAAAGTTAAGAATTGAAATAGAATGGAAAATAATGAAACAATTGAACAACTTCAAGCATCTGAGAGGGTTGGTTAAGGAGAATGGAAGTCTGAATGAGAAGGTCAAATCTAGAATCTGAGGGATAATATATGATAGAAGAATGCCAAAGAAGCTGAAAAATAAGATGTACAAAACAGTGGTATGACCAGTACTAGTGTATGCCATAGAAACCTGGGCAGTAAAGACAGTAGAAGAAGCTATGCAGATTATAGGACAAACAAAGAAATAAGGACATCAGAGCAGAAGCCAAAGGAGCAGAGAAAGTCAAAGGGAAAATATTCACACCAAAAACTGCTATCTGTACTCTCTGACCTAAAACTTGGTCACTCAGCACTTACTTGGTTCCAAGCTTACCTACATGGTCTCCAGCAAGCTGTAAAATGGCAACAAGACCTTTCCCCTCTACTCCCCTGGGGGAACCTCAAGCCTCCATATTGGGTCCCCTTCTCTTCATTATCTTTACTAACAATTGGCACACCTTTCCTCCCTTGTCCAATATGCAGATTAATCTACCCTTCTATGTGCTGCCACAACTTCAAGATATAACACAACTCTCCTTTTCTGCAGTAGAATCCTGACTCTCTAAATTTCAACTCATCCTTAACCCAAATAATAC
Organism: Protopterus annectens; assembly: GCF_019279795.1. Lineage (NCBI taxonomy): Eukaryota > Metazoa > Chordata > Ceratodontiformes > Protopteridae > Protopterus > Protopterus annectens. The sequence goes on along the minus strand of NC_056734.1, from coordinate 955,644,761 downwards.
CAAACGTATGCTATTCCAACCTATTAGGGCCAGAGATCCCTCGCCCCCTTCTATATCATTTCTATAGGAAATACCATGATTTCTACCATATCCCAAATAAAACTCCTAGGACTGCTAATTGGTAACATGAAATTTGACATTCATATCTCGCAAACAATAAAAAGGTACACAGAAAGTTAGGCATGGTATAAAGAAGGAAACAATTCCTAACCAATGACACAAAAGGCACAATCACTAGAACCTACTTGCTCTCTAAACTCCTTTATACCTCTCCCATATTCCCCAGTTAAAGGAAACAGATTTGAGCAAACTAGAAGCCTGCTATAATAAAATAACAAAATTTGCCACAGGTTCTATATTCAGATCTCATGACTGCCTAGCCCTAAAACAACTTCCCTGGCTTGAACTACCCAATCTCTTACACTATACCCAAACCAATGGCCCATAGAATACCACAGCAGCCTGAAAAGGGTTTATATTAGAACATCGAAGTATTACTACATCGAATGTTCTAATATCGAACCATTTCACTCGAAACACCACAACATCGAACACTCGGAACAGCGATTTTTTTCCCAGGGAAAATATTCGCTGTTCCAACAAACATACACACAATACAAGCACACCAAAATACATAATCCACACACATACACTTTACAAAACCCTACACTAAACCATACATACACTACTAGCTATCCACTTACCTTAACCCAATCCTAACCCTATAATGTAATGGATTTAGTCCATAACATGGTATAATATGGCATAATAACATGGCATAATATGGACCTTAGTCCATAACTACTGCACACTCACCTTACCTGCTCCCTAACCCTAAAGTCCTTATTGCACACTTACCTTCGTTCGCACACTTACCTTAACCCGGTCCATAACCTTCGCTCCTCAGTCAAGGAAATAGTGAAGCTGCAGAAACGGCCCATCAAATACTTTCCCTAGGAAAGTATTCGATATTCTGCAGCTTCGCTATATTCAGCGTTCAATGCAAAGGGTTTGATATTACTACATTCGAAGTAATAATACTTTGATGTATTAATATAAACCCCTGAACAGACCCCTGCCCTCCAAAATATACTACAACTGTATTCCAGTAATCGTGTCTTGCGTTCCACTGATAAATCACTACTTCAAATATCCAAAGCCAGTAATACTGCAGGAGACTCACTTTACTCACATAACATAGCCAAAACCTGGAACAGCCTCCCACATACTATCAGGACTACAAGTAACACTCTACACTTCAAAAAATACTCAAAAATCACTTGTACAATAATTGGTTATGCCCGTGCTCCAGACCTCACTAGCTACCATCCTCATACCATTGATCCTACTGTTATTTCCCTGCTTCTGCATATTACTGATGCTTATTTCTTCCTCCATTTAACCTTTCCCTCAAACATTCTTATATTAACTTACCCACACACATACTATTTCTCTCTTCCTGCTCTCGTCCTCTACTAACTGTGTCACCTTCTATTTCTATCCCAAATTGTATTCCTATTGGTCCAAATATCTTAATTTTTTACATGTCATATGATATACTCAGCTCATCATCTGGGTTAATATTCTCCCATACACATGTAACAAAGAATTGCCCATGTATTTTTTCAGCTAACATATATTGTATTATTTGTAGCTAAGTAAGTTATGATATTTTTCTGTATTTTGTTTTTTGCACCTATCTAACATGTTGTCTTATTACTGTGAAGCTTTTCTCACTGAACCTCTGCTAAAAATGGGTCTTGTGCCCAGTCAGACTTTCCTGGTAATGAACTGTCAAATAAATAAAATAAATAAATAAAGATTATGGTGGGTTGTACACATGTGCAGAAAACCACAAGACAAGATAGTGAAGATTTTGTGACAGACAAGGAGAAGGCAAGAGAAAAATGAGGGTGTTCAGCAAAGAAATGGATGGATTTTTTAAGAGAAGACTTTCTTGGGGTAGTTGAATTCACCCACTATGAGAGTGTTGGGTTGGACCCTAACAGGGATTGGTCCTGGGTCCTCTCCTATTTGGCATCTACTTCTCAGAAGTCAAGGCCAACATGGAGGGACTCTGGCTGACCAAGTTCACCAACGATTGCAAGCTGGGAGCCATTATTAACTCCCCGAGTGATGTAGATATCCTACAGAAAGGCCTCACTGAGATCAACGACTGGTGTCAAAACCATGGCCTTAAACTTAATGCCAAAAAATGCATCATCATTCCCTTTGGGAAAACTCAGTTCCCACTAATTATCACATTGATGGTAGCCCACTGAACACTGAAGGTGTTATAACAGCTCTGAGGACACAGGTTGACAGCAACCTCTCCTTCGACCACCACATTGCAACAGTGGTCAGAAAGTCCTTCTATGTGCACATCTCATTACCAAGGGTTTTGCATCCAGGAAGAAAGAGGTCATCATATCTCTCTACTCTTCCCTCATTAGATCAATCATCGAGTATAATGCCCCATTTGGCATGTACCTCACTAAACACCTGCAACAGTTGGAAAGGCCACAGAAGTATCTCATGATCCTAGGCCTTAAACACATGCCCTACACGGACATACTCAAAAAACTGCAACTTTTCTCTATCTCATATCATCTATTAGGAGGCGATCTCTGCTTGACTTACAAAGCCATGTCTGACCCAGCCCTGTTAGAAATGTTACACCTAAAGAAATCCTAATCCCATTGCACCACATGCTCCAGGGACCTCAACCTCATTACCACAATCAACAGTACATGCTGGAGGGACAGGTTCATAACCCAGAGACTTCCCATGCTCTAGAACAGACTTCCCATACATGTCAGGCAGAGCACCACACTGGCCCTTTTCAAGAGAAATTTTGATGAGTGTATAGTGTATTGTCATTCCATTATCTTTTGTGCTTCCCTTTGTTTAGGTTCATAGTTCTATACTAGGTTAAATGATCACCAGGGCCTTTATATTCCTAGCCATGCAATCGAACCCTAAGTGTGTCCCCAAGTATCATGGATGTTTATTAGGAGGGGGTATGTTAGAATGTTTCTAGAGGTTATGTAGGGGGGATGTTATTTTATGAATTGCTTTCTGCCTCTGTCTATCAGAGACATGGGAGCTAGACCAGGGGTTAATTTCTGATTTCCTATCCATTAGCTAAGGTTCTGTTTAAATAGGGTTAAGGATGGACTCTGCTTCACATACGTTCCTAAGCATGGGTATCTTCTGAGACACATCTCTGTCTTGCCACGTCTTTTTTATGCCACAAAAAAAATTTAAATCCTTGGACCTAGTGGTTCTGATACTGTTCATTTTATGGATGTGCAAAAGGTCCATCAGTGCTGGATCTGAGGATGCCTTGTATGCCAGGCATAGATCGCCTCTCAGTAACCTGTAAGTGACCGAGTATAGACACAGAGTTTTAAGGTGATCTGTGTAGGACAATGTATTTATACCCAGGATTCTCTTGGAAAGTAACCTTTGTGGGCATTGCAACTGTTGCATATGTTTGGTCAGGTACATGCCAAATGAGGCATTATTTTCAATGTTGGGTCTGATAAGGGCCAAATAAAGTACCACTATAACTTCTTTGGACCTGGATGCCATGAGTTTACTTATAAGTTGGGTGACATTGAATGATTTTCTTACTGTCTTGGCCACATGATGGTCAAAGGCTAGATTACTACCAACTCTTACTGGTGTCTTATTGATGGGATAATTAGCCTGGGTGAAAGTTTTTCCTAAAGGCACTGTAATGCATTTCTTGGCATTTTGCTTTAGTCTGTGACTTTGGCATCAATCATTTTTATGGGTTAGTCCCTCTTGTAAGATGTTTGTTCCCATTTGCAGCCATCAGCAAACTTATTTTTATTTATTTTATTTTGTTTTACATTTGTTGACCGGGATAGTCCAACTGGATATATGTCCATTTTCAGCAGAAGCCCAGGGAGAAAAGCTCCAAGATAATAATACACATTGAACATTTAGTAAATGCTAGTTTCAAGCAGATTACAGTCATAAGCAATACCAGCATTTAGCACATATAGTACTAACTTATTATAAAACACTTTACAAAACATAACATTTTCAAAGTTATATATACATAACATTACATTCAGGTTTAAGACACATTGAGCGGCAGTTATACAATTGACCCTTCCTGAAATGGAGTGGTAGAAAAAAGTTAGAAGTAGTTGAAGGTAAGGCACCTAAGAAATAGAGAGGTCACTAGTCGGGGTTAGTGCAAGGACATAACCAATGAGTTTTGAAGTATTTCTTGAGTTTGTTTTTGAATTGAGTTAGTAAGAGTTCTAGGGTCAAGTCAGCTGGGAGTCTATTCCATGTTTTTCCAACAGAGTTGACAAACAAGTGCCATTGTTAACGGTTATGTTGAAGGATGGCGGGGGGTCCTGCATGTGGGGGAGAAGAGGAGCAGCTTAGTTTTATTGGGGTTTAGGATTAGATGCTGATTGGAGAGCCATTTTTCCACCATATTGGAGGTATTTTGGGTTAATGTAAATAAAGTAGTTGGTGAGGTGTCAGAACAAATCAAGGTGGAGTCATCCACATAGTGAATGCAGATAGCATCTGGGATGACTGAATGAAGGTCATTGATAAAGATGGAGAAAAGAAGGGGTCCTAGTATTGAACCCTGGGGGGACTCCTAATGTGATGGGTAAGTGAGATGATAGCTTGTCCTGCCATAGGACTGCCTGTTGCCTGCCCTGCAGGTAGGATTGAAACCATTGGAGTGCATGGTTGTTTAAGGAGAAGGCCTTCAAAGTAGTTATAAGCATTTTGTAGTCAACCTTGTCAAAAGCCTTGGATAGATCGAGAAAGAGTGCTGAGGATAGTTTGTTATTATTGCAGCTGTGGTTAGTGACATTAGAGAAAGAGAGGAGGGCAGAAGTAGTACTGTGGTGTGGCTTAAAGCCATGCTGAAAGTTGGACAACAGCTTGTTCTGTGTGAGGTAGTGCATGAGCTGTATGTGTACACACTTCTCCATAATTTTAGTTAGAGGTGACAGAATAGCTATGTCTAAAATTTGACAGTTCAGTGGAACTGCCTCCTTTATGGAGAGGTATGACATGGGAGATTTTCCATATAGTGGGTACAGTAGCTTCAGATATAGCTCTGTTGATCAAGACTGAGATGGGATATGCTGTGGTGTCAGCAGCCTTTTGCAGATAGTCTGCTGGGAGGAGGCCGGCAGCCAGGGTGGTGGGTCTTAGTTTCTTAAGTAGTGCATGAATAAGTTGAGTAGGAACAGGTTGGAAGGTAAAGTATGTTTGGGTACTGGGTGTGGCTGCATTAGAATTAGAGCCACTGGGATAGAGTTGGCTGTCTAGAGACTGGATAGTCTCTGTGAAGAAGCTGTTGAAGTTATTACCAATGTCTACTGGGGATTTTTGTTGGGAAGGTGAAGGGGGTGGAGTGGCGGTTTAGCCTAGGTGGAGTAGTTTGTTTATTCCTGCCCAGAACATTTGAGGTTTGTTTTGGTGTTTTTGCAGTAGATGGTAGCAGTGGTTCTTTTTGTCTAAGGTTATGGATTTTATGGTGTCATCCCTTAGCTGTCTGAAGAAGTAGATGCCAAATAGGAGTGGTCCCAGCACAAAGCCCTGAGGTACCCCACTGGTGACTAGACTCTTAGTGGAGGTGGTATCACAAATCCTGACTTCTTGCATCCTGTCTGTGAGCTAGCTGGCAATCCAGTGAATTATGCAGGGGATTGTGCCCAGTTTGGTGAGTTTATCAATTATACTCGTGTCAAACACCTTAGCCAAGTCAAGGTAGGCAATATGCACCATTTTCCCTCATCCATTGCATTGGTGACCTTCTGAACAAAGTCTACCCAGTAGACAAAGCCAGACTGGGTGGGTCCAGTGTCTGTAATTTGCCAGTGTCTTTGTTGATCATGTCCATGATCATTCATTCAGTGGCTTTGCATATTAGACTAGTCAGACTAATTAGTCTGTAGTTCCCAGGGTTGGTTGATGGTCCACACTTGTGAAGTGGAATAACTATTGCAATCATCCATTCTTGTGATATAAAGCCTGCTTTGAGGGTACAGTTGAAAAGCTTTATTTCTTGAATCAAATTCACATCTCCTTCTTCTATACACAATCTGCCAATTATCCTTTTCATCAGATATCTTATTCCTCCTACATTCCATGAAAGCACTGACAACAGTCTCTCCCATATAACCAACTCTCTCTCACAGAAATTACTTCATTCACAGGCTCGCCACTGATCTCCTTTTCCAGAGTAGTATCTATTCAGATACTTTAACCCTTCCTAGGTCTATACTCAGCACACCAAGCGTCCTGAGCACTCAAGGTGAATTCCAGCTACATTATATTGGACATTGTGCACTTCACCCTCTCCTTTGTTCACAACTATTATTCTTAAAAATCATCTCCTACACTTCCTAGGAGCCAGCCCTTCTCCTCTTTTTACAGCTAGTTCACTATATAACAAAAATTACCTACCCCTATACCTTGTGCTACAAGACTTTCCTGGGTTTAGCCATAAAGAATAAGCTTCACAGTATATTAAATAAACATGAAAAATGCATTATCAAGTGTCTGCACTTGTGATGATCACATAAACTGCATTATTGTCAAGAGCAAGTTCAGTGTATAAGTTGTCTAAAGCCCAACATAAACACATAATTAACACTGTTGCTACATACTGAATCCGGGGCCATCCCCATCACATCCGGTTAAGGAGAGAAGAGATTAACACTATTCTCAGTTATTTAGCAGACAGCATATCATTAGCATCAACTTCCTTTTCCCATTTTTCCTACAATAAGTCTTGGTGTTGCATCAAATGTGACTACCACTCAATTCACTGCCATTCTCTTATCTCCTTTAAGAGACATGCCTGACTGTCGCAGGTCTTCTGTCATGCAATCCAGCCATCTTGACTATACATCTTGGTTTTTTCCTATATTTCCCAAATTTTCACCAAACCACCTTCTGCTTTCCTGCACATGTTCTCAAACAACCACAGTCTGCTGTCTTTGATCTTCTCTGCAAACTAAGCTAATTTAGCTTCTGCTGATATTGTCATGTCTTCATTTGTTACCCAGTGTGCATCCTAGCACCTATCTCAGGCACTTCAACTCCTTTACCACTAGCTTCCTCAATTACTCTGCTATCACTGCACAGGTTCCTGTGCCGTGCAACAGTTCTGGTCTAACTACTGTTTTGTACACTTTATTTTCAGCTTCTCTGGTATTCTTCTACCACACATTACCCTTGACAGTATGCACCAGATGGCTTCAGTACCTCTCTTTTTGTCTTTGACCTCATCTTCAGTCAGACTTCCTTTCCCCTAATGCACCCAACCCAAGCATTTGAAGCTGTTAACCTGTTCCTGTATTTTCTACTTCTACCTGAATTTTCAGCTTATTCTTAATTCCATTTGCTACCATGGCAACTATCTTGTCTGTACATAGTTTCATCATGTGCCTTTAGTTTTGCATTCCTGTTCCCTATCATTTGCTGAAATTCCTGTAGGTAGTCTGCTTACATGCTACATCATCTCTATAAAGTAGGTTGTTGATCTGTCTCCCTGACCTGTTTGTTAATGTATTCCATCATCAGTATGAATAGCAGTGGTTTCAGAGCTGTACCCTGATGCAAATCACTCTCATTGGGAACCCCTCTGTCAATTCAAATACTGTTGTTACATGTCTCATTGGGTTCTTGTACAATAGCATGCACTAATTCCACTAATGTTTATGGGACTTTAAACCATCTCAGGACTACCAAGATCAGCTTTCTTAAGACCTTATCATATGCTTTCTCCAAATCTAGGAATGTCCAGCTTGGCTCTCTCCTCATGCCTAGCTTCTTCCCCAGTGAAGACATCACATTAGTTCTGCTGCAGTGCTGAATCCTGATCTGAATCTGAACTGGTTTGCTTCTGTTTTACTTTCTTACTACTACGCATATTCATTTATCAGTCACCCTTTTCAGTACTTTCATTCAGTATAACAGGAGATTGTTGCAAAGTAGTGAATGTCTCCTTTGTTCTTGTATACTGGCAGTAGAATGCTTATTCTCCAATCATCTGGGATATGCCTTTTTCTCCATACCACCACCTGCTATGACCTCATCTGAGCCTGCTGTTTACACTAACTTCATTTTTCTTGGTGCTATTCTTACTTCTATGGTGGGTTCTTTCTCTTTCACTGTAGGCTGTGAATGAGGCTTTTCTTCATTGAGATGCTGCTGGAAATATTCCTTCCATCTGTCTTTGATGCCCTGTGGAATTCTGCTGGCATCCCTTATGAATACTGACTGATGACTATCTTCTTTATCTTTCCGTCTTTGCTTTGTAACCTGATACCATTTTTTTGTGCCACTTGCTGAATCACATTCCAGAAGTTGGTAGTCTGCTGCTTATTCCTGTCCTTTGCTATTGCAACTGCTCTCTTAGCCTGGTTCCAGACCCTTTTTGCTTGCAGCTGATCGTAGCCACCAGTCGTTTGTGTTGTGGGGTGACTGCTTCACTAAGGATGACCATGCAATCTCTGATTAAACCCCAATGGCCTATCTTTATTAGGAGGAAGCTACCTGAGTTGCATATTGACCACAAACAACATATATACCACACATTAAAGGTCATATTTCACAGTGTGCATCTCAGCTGAGTTAAAGATAGCCCATCACAGATGCACCTTATAAGGTAAAATGTAAGGAATACTGCTATACCCGCTAAATAACTATAGCTCAATGAGGACAGATGTAGCAGTATGGCTATGTTCCTCTATATGTGGTAAATTATATTTTATCCCAACTATTTTACTACACTGTCACTTTAATCATGATAACTGTGTATACATAAGTAAAATAATGTGTTTGCTGGTTCAATAGTTATTGATTGTACCATATCTGCAAAACATCAGTCATATACATCATATCATGAACTGGTGTATACATAACAATTTAATTAAGTCAGACCTACATTGAACTTACATAAACCCTCTGATCAAGTGGCCAAATTACAATATGCTTTCAGTATTGTTGTGCCCACAGAGGTATATGTTCAACAAAAAACAGTCGAGCAAATAGCCCAACTGAAGATTAAATGATACAATAAAGTGAATGGCATGCAGACTAGGTTTAACAGAAACACAGTTTTCCTTTACTTTTTTGGCTTAGTAAACAGTACGTTTCTTCGATAAACTTCACAGAACACTTTCAGAAACAAATATAACAGCATAGACTATACATTGAATACTGTAAGCCTGTCACTGTTAGTAGAAATTATAGTGGAGTATTTATAAGTAGTTATTTTTACTAAAAATGGTAGGCCTGCACTATTCAGTGGAATACTTCCCTGATCAGTACTCAAGATATTTATTGGGTTACATACTGGTTCGAAAAATGAATGAGTTTTCAGAGTGTGCTACGAAGTATATCTTCCAGAGTTTAGTTAAGAGCAAGTTGCAAGGATAACTGAGGTGTTACTTTCACATCCTCAATATTTTAGAACAATCTGTGCGGTACAAATACATTAAACTTGCAGACTTCTAATTTGGTTTACATACATTTTATAATGTAGATGCTCCAGCACTGCAAAAGACAGTCATGCAAAAATGGCTAAACTCTGATCAAAAAGCATAACTATGTGAATGCAACCAAGACTACCATTCCCGCATACCCTGTATGGCAAGCACTTTGTCCCCAGGCTGTCTAGTTTGCTCACCACCAGAGATTTTGACCTTTAGCTGGTTGTCATAGTCATAGCAACATTACTTAGCAGTGCACATGGAATTCATTTGCTTGCATTTGACAGGGTAGATATTTTTCTACTCTGAGTGACTTTCTTACAAAGAAACAGAAAGGCTAGGCTCTGACCAGAAACAAGCTTATATTAAATTGTAATCACATTATTAATATAAGTACTACATAGCTCCTTTATCAGACACCAGTCTGCTAGAAAAAATATGCATATTTTATATAAGGCATATTTCTGACATTCTGACCTTACATTTCCCTTGAGTTTTATTACCCTAAACATTTTGTTATTTTATTTTATTTATTTTATTTTACATTTGTTGACCGGGATAGTGCGACTGGATGCATGTCCATTTTCAGCTGAGGCCCGGGGAGAAAAGCTCCAAGGGTAAGCATATACAGCATTACATAATACCAGTTTTACATATTACAAACAGACTATTTACAGAGATTACATAAATAAGCAAGTTAAACAAGTTCCACAGGTTACAGTTAATCCTGAGCACAAGTCAGGATTAAATTAAATTATACAGTAAACTGGTTAACAGATTTTTACACATTCTGGAGAAAGTTAGCCAGGCGTGATACATTGACATAGCCAGTTAAGTGACAAATGTTGTTTGAGTCGAGTTTTAAATTGACCTAAGGTGGAAAGGTAATATCAGCTGGAACAGAGTTCCAGGATCTACTTACAGAGTTTGCAAAGAGAGAATCACCGGCTGTGTTATTAATTTTGCTAGTCTGAATTAGTAGTTTGTTAGAGTTTCAAAGCAGTCTAGGATTGTTATAGAGGGTGATAATATGCAGGAGTATTGTTCGGATTACAGAGGATTTTATAGGCCATAATCAGTTGGTTATACTGGATTAGGCTGGGTAGTTCAAGCCACCCAAGCTGATTTAGATTGATGCAATGATGTGTCCTAAAAGACAGCCCAGTGGCAAACCTGGCAATGTGGTTGTAGCAAATTGAGAGTTTAAGGACAGTCTTGTTTAAATTCGAGAGTAGAGGGGATGCATACAGAAGGGTTGAAAGAAGTTGAGAGCGAGGTATGGCAATTTTAGCTGGAGGGGTTAGGAAGGCTTTTATTCTGTAAAGTGACCCTAGTTTTTTATTGATGGTTTTGATAGTTTGGTCAACATGTAGGTCAAATTTTAGATTATTGTCTATGATGACACCTAATAGTTTTGTAGATGGGTCAGGGGAGATTATTGTGCCATCATTTGATTTTATGGTAAAGGTCAAAGTGGTAGACCTACGTGTTGGTGAAAATAACAACATTTTAGTTTTTTTGGGATTTAGGATCAGACGATGTTCAGAAAGCCAGTTTTCTATTGTATTAAAAGTGGTCTGGGTAGCTGACCATAACTCTACTGGAGATGTGGCTGAGCAAATCAGAGTAGAGTCATAAGCATATTGGATACAGCTGACTTTTGGGATGACAGTATAAAGGTCATTAATGAAGATGGAGAACAGCAAGGGTCCTAGTATAGAGCCTTGTGGTACTCCAAGAGTGTTAGGTAGACGGTTAGAGAGTTTGTTCTGCCAGGGGACAGCCTGCTGTCGACCATTCAGGTAGGATTGAAACCATTGGAGGGCTCCAGTATTTAGACAGAATGTTTGCAGGGTGTGGATTAAAAGTTGGTGATCAACCATATCGAATGCCTTGGAAAGATCCAAAAAGAGGGCTGAGGATATATAATTATTGTTGCGATTATGGTTTATGGTGTTAGTAAAGGCTAGGAGAGCTGAAGTAGTGCTGTGATGAGGACGGAAGCCATGCTGAGTGTCTGCCATAAGGTGATTTTAGATTAGGTTGTGCATGAGTTGTCTATGAATACATTTTTCCATAATCTTTGCAAGTGGAGAGAGTATAGCTATTGGCCTATAATTGGAGAATTCAGTAGAGCTGCCTCCTTTGTGAAGTGGGATTACATAGGATATTTTCCAAATTGTGGGAATTTTAGCTTCTACTATGGTTCGATTGATTAGTATTGAGACGGGGTAAGCAGTAGCATCAGCTGATTTTTGTAGGTACTCGGCAGGGAGTTGATCAGCAGAAAGTGTAGTGGGTTTTAATTTTTTGATCAAGGTACGGATAAGTGAAGTGGCGACTGGTTGGAAGCTGAACAAGAGTAGGTTTCTAGGGGTGCTACTTTCAGGACCAGGGGAGCTAGGAGGTAGTTGGGTAGCTAGGGCTTGAATTGTCCCAATAAAGAATTGGTTAAAACTATCAGAAACATCTTCAGGGGTTTTATCAATAGTAGCAGCAGGGATTGGGGTTGAAGTTTGTCCAGGATGTAGTAGATTATTTAAACCTGCCCAAAACTTCTGAGGGTTATTTTGATTTACTGTCTATAAATTACAGTAGTATTGTTTTTTGTCTTGTAAAATTGATTTTTTTGTTTCATTTCTGGATTGCCTGTATTTAATGTGATCTTGAGGGTCTTTAGAAGAATGCCATAAAGCACATGCTTTGTTTCTAAGGGTAATTTTGAGTTTAGACTCTATAGAAAGCCATGGTGCAGTTTTTGCCTTGGTTCTCTTTGAACGAACAGGTGCATGCAAATCAAGGATCTCAAGGAATTTGTTGTTAAAGTATGCTACTCCTTCCTCTAAGGGGAGGTGTTTTAGAATAGACCAATTACATGAGTTTAGTTCTTGATGGAATTTTGCAGGGTCAAAGTTTTTATTGTTTCTAACCTTTCTGAGTAAGGGTTGTTGGGAATTAATGGTTTTGTGCTTAATTACATATGTGAGAAGGTGATCGCTTAGGCCACTAAGGAGGGTACCAGAGGTGTACAGTTGGGGGTGACTGTTTATGAGTACCCAGTCAAGTATACTTTCTTTTTGGTTGGGTTTACCTATCCTGGTAGGGGTGGATATGATTTGTGTAAATGCATGCAGGTTAATATGGGTGGTTGGGGATTATGAGGAACAGGTGCCCCAGTCTATGTTAAAGTCTCCAAGCAGTAGGGTTTCTTGGGGGTAGTGACATGATAGCCAGTGCAGGATATCTTCAAATGTATATATATTGTTACCTGGGGGAATGTACACACAGATTATATTAATGCATTTATTTTTATTAAGTTGCAATTTGGTGGCAAGAATCTCTGAGTTATTAATCTGAGGAGGTTGTATTACATCTATGGTGACATTCAACTCAGATTTATAGAGAACAGCTACCCCACCCCCCTTCATCGAAGCACGATCCAGCCTGTGTATGTTGTACCCAGGTGGTAACACTTCATTGTCTTTAGTGTTAGATTTTAACCAGGTTTCATATAAATAGAGAATCTCAGGGGAGGGGACATCCAGAAGTGCATCCAATTCATGTACCTTCTTATTAATGCTTCTAATATTGAGATGACAGACTAGGAGAGAGTTATTTGGCCTATTAATTGTAGGTTTGTAGCTTAGATTGCAAGTAGAGGGGGTATGTGTATCTGAAGTGAGTGGGCCAGGGTTGGGGTGAATATCACCACCAAGTATTAGGTTGAGTCTATACTTGGTGATGAACTTCAAGAATTTGTTTATTAGTTTTGTGGTAGTGTTTGGATCTAGAGCTAATGTGCCTGGGGTTGAGATGTTGATAGACTGAACAAGATGTTGGGTAGGATCTGGTACTGTAAGTATGGTTGAAGGTGGAAGGATTTACAGCTGGGGTGAAAGTATGGCCTTTTGGGACCTGAAATCCCATGAGAAACTGGTTTTCATACAAGGTAAGGAGGTATGGTGTGAACAAGAGGGGTAGTAAAGAGGAGTATATCATTATCTGTGATTCAGCTAGTGAGATAAGGAACTGTTTTACCTGGTGATGCAACACCAGAAGATAGAGTGGCGAGGTAAAGGTACTGGAAGGGGGATGGGAGAATGCCAGATGAAAGCTAATAGGTGCTATTAAAATGTAGGCAGTAGAATGGGGGTGGGTGGAATTATCCCAGATGAAAGCAGATAGGATCTAGAAAGTGGGGGAGTGGCTATTGTACTATAAATTTAGAGGTACTGGGGGCGGGAGGGAATTGGGGGCAGGGAGGGGAGCAAAGAGAGCCCGAGCGTAGCGAGGGCGAACATAGCGGGGCTATTGCAGTTTACAAGGTTTTCTAAGGTGTCCTAAAGCTATAAGGTAAGTATTACAGCTCTTAATGTAAGAGTCAATTGCAGTTTACAAGGTTTCCTAAGGTGTCCTAAAGCTATAAGGTAAGTATTACAGCTCTTAATGTAAGAGTCAATTTACTTCAGTTACAGGGGAAGGAGGCAACCACATAAGTAGAAACAAAGAGCCCTATGGCTGACCAATATGGTGACCTGCTTAATTACAAAGCACTGTAAGTGAAAGCTTAATAAATGCTTTTTGTGTGTGCAACCTTCTCTGTTTAAATGTTGAGAGAAACTGATTGCAGTCCTGTATACACCGTTTTGTAGGGAACTGTAGAGTCCAACTAGGAAAAGAGAAAAGCAGAGATTCTAGGGTAAGCATGAAGGCAACAACAGGCAGTTATTATATAATAATGCATTCAGAAAGGTTTGGTGGGGGGGGGGGTAAAGTAGCATACTTCAGAATGAAGTAAGATTTATAGCTAAGAAACCTAAGCAAGGAGAGCAATGCAGTAAATAAACACTTGCTGGATTTTAAAGATATACCAGAAAAACTAAATCAATTATTCACAATTGTACAACTGGAAAATTGCCAGTAAAAGCACTTCAGGTATAGCTAGCCCAAGTTATTCAAGTCATAAAAGCACTTCTTCAATGTGTGTGTGCAATTTAAACATTAAAAAACACATGCAGCAAGGAGGAGCTCTGATTATACACTTTCTCTAGGTACAAGTTCAGTTTCAACACAAATATTACCACAGAAATTCAGTAAGTCACTAGCTACTTATAGAGCCTCTGAAAAAAAAATAGAGCGGAGCTATTGCAGTTTACAAGGTTTCCTAAGGTGTCCTAAAGCTATAAGGTAAGTATTACAGCTCTTAATGTAAGAGTCAATTTACTTCAGTTACAGGGGAAGGAGGCAACCACTCAAGTAGAAACAAAAAGCCTTATGGCTGACCAATATGGTGACCTGCTTAATTACAAAGCACTGTAAGTGAAAGCTTAACAAATGCTTTTTGTGTGTGCAACCTACTCTGTTTAAATGTTGAGAGAAACTGATTGCAGTCCTGTAGACACCGTTTTGTAGGGAACTGTACTGTTATATTTGTATGCAGCTAACAATGTATATATTTCTACTCTGAAAGTGACATTCTTACAGAACAACAAAAAAGCTAGTCTCTGGCCAGGAATTCATTTAAACTGTATTTTCAGTCAGAATAAATAAGTTAGGTGCCCTCATGTTGAAGGGAAATCTGTTAGATAGTCTGAGTGCAAGTGAAATTGCTGACGTGCATCACTCCTGCATATCTTATATAGTAAATGAATTGCCTTCAGATCAATGAGCAACCTTGCTGTTGAGTGTAAGAGGCATTTTAAATGAGTTGCCAACGAAAAGTCACAAGTTTCTTTTCCTGGTGGTTGCTCACACTCAGCATTAAGACTATGGTGGCACTTGCATCAAAAAATGTAGAATTCCTTTAGTATCCAGACAGTCTGAAATACTGATTTGGGCAAAATACTGCAAGACGTGCTGTATCCTGCATACCCAGATCTGACTTTCACAACCTCCATTACTGTACAAGTCATATCATACCACCCTAAGCAATTTACACAAAAGAAAGTTTCTTTGTCACCCATAAAACAGGCCAGTGGTACTCAATGAATTTTATCTATTCAGATAACAGAGAGGAAAACATGCTAAATACATGTTTCCCAATTCAATGATGTTATTATCTTCTTAATTTGGCTTAGGCTTACTTGGTTTCTATCTATATCTTATTCCCATCCTTCAGACACTTTATTTTAGGCATTTCCCAAAACCGTCTGAGTAAATAATACTTCAAAAATCACTTCTTCATAAGTTTCTAGCACGACTATACTGTCACTTTTTTAGGACTTCCCTGAAGGATATAAATGCTAAATAATCGTATAAATCTTTAGACATTACATTCACCTTCTCTTTGAGAAACTTTGCTCATCCCTACCTGCTGTAACTGGCCCTCTGGCATGAACTCCATTTTTTTGCACAGTAGTATTACTAGGTGTAAAGAAAACAGATGTAATAACACTACCACCTTGTGCTGTCTGTGCCCTGTCATCTTACATGGACAACAGTCTGTTTACCAAACATACTTCCTGTCTAGTAGTGTAAGTAACATTATACCCGGTACCTTTCACATGGTTGCAGCTGGTTTTGCACTAAGCATGTTCCAGTATTGGTGTAATCATATATCCTGAGGAGATGGGACAGTTACTTGGGGAAAACAGTCTAATGACATATGCAGAGAGCCTGTGAATTTGTCTTTGTAGGAATATGCCATCCCATCCTATCTTTCAAAATACACAACAGTCATTCAAAGTTTGAATTCCTTCTCCAAATGACACATCTCCAGATCTGTGCGCTTTGTAAGTGACTTTAGAAAGTGCAGCAGAAGAACACTGGAGGGATGTGAAGGAACTTTTCAGCGTAATCATTTATAGTGCTCTCAGAAAAATCTGAAAAAATCTGTCCCAGGTTCCTTTTAACAGGAACTATTTCTCATCCAAAAGGAAATTCATTTGCCATCTATTTTCAGCTCTGGAGAGCTTTACATCTGTCCCTGTCAATCATTACTTCTAAAGTCTAACAAATGTTTCTGCCCTTCTAGGACTAGAAGGCACACATAGATTCATACAGACATGCACACAAACACACGCACACACACCCAAAGCACATATGAATGCTCCACACTGTGTACATTTGCATGCATGCATATATGAGTACAAACATTCTGAAACAAGGACCAGACCCAGAAAGATTTTAACACTTTCCAGTAAGTCGTTGATAAAAAAAAAAACGCAATGAAGACACTTTGGCTTTTATTAACTCTTCTTCTGACAGTCTGCCTAGGTAAGAAAAATGCATCTAGCTTTCTTTATGCTATTTCAAAGATCTGGTAATTAAATTTTGTTAATGAGTGAATCTGTTCTCATGCCCTAAGCTGAAAAGATATCAAAATAACTCTTATTTCTTAAAGAAACACAATGTTTGTGCAAATATGTTTCCTCAAAATATCTAACACAGATATACAAAACTAGTAGTCCAAGTAACATTATGCTGTGAAATATATTTACTGTCCAGTTTTCATGTATTCACTTAAAATTATTTAACAGGAATGTCACATGTGACCTTCCTTGTCTTTGACTCTGTGATCCATTTTAGATAAAACCTTTGGTAAGAAAACCCATTGTTTATTTATTAGTCAGAACTTTTTATACAAAAATACGTGTTTTATTTATTTTTTTAATGTATTAATTTTGCTAACAAATGGTGACAGAAAATGTTAGTTATTGCAAAGGCTTCAGTAATTAATATGGCAGGAAAGAGGAGCAATCTTCCAGTCTCTATGTACAACCTAAACATTTAGTACTACAGGAAAACAAAATATGAGAAATATAAAATGTGTCTGCTTTACATTTTAAATGATCTGTTGATGATATTTTACTCTACTGCATATTTTGTCTCGTATCAAAATACTGACTTTTCTGTTTGTCTATTTCTCTCTATGTATGTTTATATATTTGAAGTATATTTGTTATGTCTTGTTTTCATATACATATACTTTTACATGAATTTATATACATCTATATAACTATGTTAGGATTTGTGTGTGTGTGATTGTTGATTTTATTCACACAGTTTCCTATTGTCTGCTTAACATGGATTGTATTCTGTTTCTAGTTAGCATTCATTTTACTGCTGAAAGGGGTTAATTAATTAATTAATTTGATTCCTTTGCTGTGACTGGATTGGTTGGCAATATTTTAAATTAGTTTAAATTAAGCTGATTGACTGTTTTTTGATATGTGATGAAGCATGTTTTTACATGTGAAAGCGCTTATCCGTTGAATATACAATAAATTTAACTGAGCTTTTGAGCCTGGTGGTCCAGCCTTGTGTTTTCACCTTGTTTGTCTATTGAGTACAATGAATCAGCACTGTCAGTGCTTTAAGGAACTCTGTTTTCTTCTACAACTTTTAAAGCTATAAGGTAAGTATTACAGCTCTTAAAGTAAGAGTCAATTTACTTCAGTTACAGGGGAAGGAGGCAACCACATAAGTAGAAACAAAGAGCCCTATGGCTGACCAATATGGTGACCTGCTTAATTACAAAACACTGTAAGTGAAAGCTTAATAAATGCTTTTTGTGTGTGCAACCTACTCTGTTTAAATGTTGAGAGAAACTGATTGCAGTCCTGTATACACCGTTTTGTAGGGAACTGTAGAGTTCAACTAGGAAAAGAGAAAAGCAGAGATTCTAGGGTAAGCATGAAGGCAACAACAGGCAGTTATTATATAATAATGCATTCAGAAAGGTTTGGTGGGGGGGTAAAGTAGCATACTTCAGAATGAAGTAAGATTTATAGCTAAGAAACCTAAGCAAGGAGAGCAATGCAGTAAATAAACACTTAACTGGATTTTAAAGATATACCAGAAAAACTAGATCAATTATTCACAATTGTACAACTGGAAAATTGCCAGTAAAAGCACTTCAGGTATAGCTAGCCCAAGTTATTCAAGTCATAAAAGCACTTCTTCAATGTGTGTGTGTGCAATTTAAACATTATAAAACACATGCAGCAAGGAGGAGCTCTGATTATACACTTTCTCTAGGTACAAGTTCAGTTTAAACACAAATATTACCACAGAAATTCAGTAAAGTCACTAGCAACTTAAAGAGCCTCTGGAAAAAAAATAGAGCGGAGCTATTGCAGTTTACAAGGTTTCCTAAGGTGTCCTAAAGCTATAAGGTAAGTATTACAGCTCTTAATGTAAGAGTCAATTTACTTCAGTTACAGGGGAAGGAGGCAACCACTCAAGTAGAAACAAAAAGCCTTATGGCTGACCAATATGGTGACCTGCTTAATTACAAAGCACTGTAAGTGAAAGCTTAACAAATGCTTTTTGTGTGTGCAACCTACTCTGTTTAAATGTTGACAGAAACTGATTGCAGTCCTGTAGACACCGTTTTGTAGGGAACTGTACTGTTATATTTGTATGCAGCTAACAATGTATATATTTCTACTCTGAAAGTGACATTCTTACAGAACAACAAAAAAGCTAGTCTCTGGCCAGGAATTCATTTAAACTGTATTTTCAGTCAGAATAAATAAGCTAGGTGCCCTCATGTTGAAGGGAAATCTGTTAGATAGTCTGAGTGCAAGTGAAATTGCTGACGTGCATCACTCCTGCATATCTTATATAGTAAATGAATTGCCTTCAGATCAATGAGCAACCTTGCTGTTGAGTGTAAGAGGCATTTTAAATGAGTTGCCAACGAAAAGTCACAAGTTTCTTTTCCTGGTGGTTGCTCACACTCAGCATTAAGACTATGGTGGCACTTGCATCAAAAAATGTAGAATTCCTTTAGTATCCAGACAGTCTGAAATACTGATTTGGGCAAAATACTGCAAGACATGCTGTGCTGTATCCTGCATACCCAGATCTGACTTTCACAACCTCCATTACTGTACAAGTCATATCATACCGCCCTAAGCAATTTACACAAAAGAAAGTTTCTTTGTCACCCATAAAACAGGCCAGTGGTACTCAATGAATTTTATCTATTCAGATAACAGAGAGGAAAACATGCTAAATACATGTTTCCCAATTCAATGATGTTATTATCTTCTTAATTTGGCTTAGGCTTACTTGGTTTCTATCTATATCTTATTCCCATCCTTCAGACACTTTATTTTAGGCATTTCCCAAAACCGTCTGAGTAAATAATACTTCAAAAATCACTTCTTCATAAGTTTCTAGCACGACTATACTGTCACTTTTTTAGGACTTCCCTGAAGGATATAAATGCTAAATAATCGTATAAATCTTTAGACATTACATTCACCTTCTCTTTGAGAAACTTTGCTCATCCCTACCTGCTGTAACTGGCCCTCTGGCATGAACTCCATTTTTTTGCACAGTAGTATTACTAGGTGTAAAGAAAACAGATGTAATAACACTACCACCTTGTGCTGTCTGTGCCCTGTCATCTTACATGGACAACAGTCTGTTTACCAAACATACTTCCTGTCTAGTAGTGTAAGTAACATTATACCCGGTACCTTTCACATGGTTGCAGCTGGTTTTGCACTAAGCATGTTCCAGTATTGGTGTAATCATATATCCTGAGGAGATGGACAGTTACTTGGGGAAAACAGTCTAATGACATATGCAGAGAGCCTGTGAATTTGTCTTTGTAGGAATATGCCATCCCATCCTATCTTTCAAAATACACAACAGTCATTCAAAGTTTGAATTCCTTCTCCAAATGACACATCTCCAGATCTGTGCGCTTTGTAAGTGACTTTAGAAAGTGCAGCAGAAGAACACTGGAGGGATGTGAAGGAACTTTTCAGCGTCATCATTTATAGTGCTCTCAGAAAAATCTGAAAAAATCTGTCCCAGGTTCCTTTTAACAGGAACTATTTCTCATCCAAAAGGAAATTCATTTGCCATCTATTTTCAGCTCTGGAGAGCTTTACATCTGTCCCTGTCAATCATTACTTCTAAAGTCTAACAAATGTTTCTGCCCTTCTAGGACTAGAAGGCACACATAGATTCATACAGACATGCACACAAACACACGCACACACACCCAAAGCACATATGAATGCTCCACACTGTGTACATTTGCATGCATGCATATATGAGTACAAACATTCTGAAACAAGGACCAGACCCAGAAAGATTTTAACACTTTCCAGTAAGTTGTTGATAAAAAATACGCAATGAAGACACTTTGGCTTTTATTAACTCTTCTTCTGACAGTCTGCCTAGGTAAGAAAAATGCATCTAGCTTTCTTTATGCTATTTCAAAGATCTGGTAATTAAATTTTGTTAATGAGTGAATCTGTTCTCATGCCCTAAGCTGAAAAGATATCAAAATAACTCTTATTTCTTAAAGAAACACAATGTTTGTGCAAATGTTTCCTCAAAATATCTAACACAGATATACAAAACTAGTAGTCCAAGTAACATTATGCTGTGAAATATATTTACTGTCCAGTTTTCATGTATTCACTTAAAATTATTTAACAGGAATGTCACATGTGACCTTCCTTGTCTTTGACTCTGTGATCCATTTTAGATAAAACCTTTGGTAAGAAAACCCATTGTTTATTTATTAGTCAGAATTTCTTATACGAAAATACGTGTTTTATTTATATTTTTTAATGTATTAATTTTGCTAACAAAAGGTGACAGAAAATGCTAGTTATTGCAAAGGCTTCAGTAATTAATATGGCAGGAAAGAGGAGCAATCTTCCAGTCTCTATGTACAACCTAAACATTTAGTACTACAGGAAAACAAAATATGAGAAATATAAAATGTGTCTGCTTTACATTTTAAAAAAATCTGTTGATGATATTTTACTCTACTGCATATTTTTTCTCGTATCAAAATACTGACTTTTCTGTTTGTCTATTTCTCTCTATGTATGTTTATATATTTGAAGTATATTTGTTATGTCTTGTTTTCATATACATATACTTTTACATGAATTTATATACATCTATATAACTATGTTAGGATTCGTGTGTGTGTGATTGTTGATTTTATACACACAGTTTCCTATTGCCTGCTTAACATGGATTGTATTCTGTTTCTAGTTAGCATTCATTTTACTGCTGAAGGGGTTAATTAATTAATTAATTTGAATCCTTTGCTGTGACTGGATTGGTTGACAGTATTTTAAATTAGTTTAAATTAAGCTGATTGACTGTTTTTTGATATCTGATGAAGCATGTTTTTACATGTGAAAGCGCTTATCCGTTGAATATACAATAAATTTAACTGATTTTTTGAGCCTGGTGGTCCAGCCTTGTGTTTTACCTTGCTTGTCTATTGAGTACAATGTATCAGCACTGTCAGTGCTTTAAGGAACTCTGTTTTCTTCTAAAACCTATACTGAAACTATATTTTCTTGTTGGAAGTGAGCAGGAAAAAACAGTTACTTTGAACATTGTGTTTGCTGAACTGCCATAGATTTAAATTAACAATCTCATTTCAATGATCCTGGATTTTGAAGTTAATTCCTCGATGTATAATGATCATAGCACTATGGCTAGTAGTTCCTAGCCAGATGCAAATCAGCTGTTGAAAGTCCACCTGAAATGGTATTTTAATAAAGCAAATTTTAGAAAGATTTGTTGGACTTTACATGTTCTTTTTGTTGAGGCCCTGCTAATCTTTATTCATTAAGACAGATATATCCTTCAATAGCTATACAGCTATCTATCTATATGTGGGAAGTATTCAATTAGATGATGTTTGGTACATTGAATGTTTTTCATACTAGTAAAAGTGATCAAATAGTCATATTTGTGGGAGGTTATCTTACAGCAGGATGTGGTAATTTGCCCTTTCCCCACTGTTGTGTGATCTTGGAGTTGATACACACACACACACACACACACACACACATGTACACGCAGACACACACACACACACACACACACACACACACACACACACACACACACACACACACAAACATTTGTATATATATATATATATATATATATATATATATATATAGAGAGAGAGAGAGAGAGCGAGAGAGTTATGCAGCAGGGTATTTGGGGAATTCAGGAGGGTTTGCCCCTCTTGCAAATAAAAGATATTTTAGTTTGTTAGTGTGTTTTTTATTATGTCAATTTCCATGTTTTAGATCGATCTTTTATGCTTCAGTCAACTTGTATTTTGATTAAATGAAGTACACACAAACATATATGTATATATATATCTATCTATATATATATATATATATATATATATATATATATATATATATATATATATATATATCCATATGTATGGGTCTACTGGAATTCATCAAATTGATGTTATATAAGCATGGTTAACATCAACACAACAATGTCAAAATGCAAAGGTCAACACACATCTGTGCATGCACCGAGGTTACTATTTGGGACATGCAAAGTTAAAAAACAGTGTTAAATTAAGCTAGTATTTAGCGGTGATGAGCAGCTAATTGGAATTTCACAATAAATGTGAGTACTGTTTTAGGGGACTGCTCCTGTTTCTGAAAAATGTTAACAGGGCTCAGCTACCACAAGTTACTAAAGGAAGTAAGGTGGACTTGGCAAAATGTATTATGACTGCAGAAGTGTAACAGAAGGTATCTGTTGTTGTGTGACTTTAACTATTATTCTATATAAGATGTTAAAGTAAGGTGCTTATTTAAATGAAAATGCAGCATAAATAAACTATGATCTAGTCTTGTTTTTGCTACATTTAAATTTAGAAAGGCTGAGTAAAATCGATCTGATTGGCTGAAAGGTGCTTCCACCAAAGAACTTTGTTTTAGTTTTACTGGCATTCACTGCTGGGATGTTTTGCAAAAGGAAATCTTCCATTATACAATGACCCCCCCCCCATTAATATTCAAAAATGTGCACACTGATTGGTCAGCATGCACGTTGTAAATCAGAGTTATAGTAGTGGAAAAAGGTCCGGTCGCCCGGACTTTTTCCATTACTATAACTCTCTTTTTACAGAAACGGAGAACGCAAGATCTCCATTGCTTCACACTAACTCACTATGTTAAACAAGTTTAACATAGCGAGACAGCTTTAAAAAAAGCAACGGAGATTCTCCGTTGCTTTTTTTAAAGCTGTCTCACTATGTTAAACTCCTTTAACATAGAGAGACAGTTTGAAAAAAGCAACAGAGATTTTGCTTTCTCCATTGCTTTTTTCAAAACTGTCTCGCTATGTTAAATGGGTTTAACATAGCGAGACAGCTTTAAAAAAAGCAACGGACTCCGTTGCTTTTTTTAAAGCTGTCTCGCTATGTTAAACCCATTTAACATAGCAAAACAGTTTGTAAAAAGCAACGGAGATCTTGCTTTCTCCATTGCTTTTGCCCACAGCTCTGATGTAATGCGTAGGCATACGCATGCGCAGTACATTAGAACTGCTGCAGAATACCAGACAGCTGCGGAAGGGCAGCAAGGAGGCATTATGCAATGCCATTATTTAAGAAAAGTAATTATTTTTTTTCTTAAATAATGTCATTCTATAATAGCAATAACCCACTTCTGGGTGTGGGTAATGCTGAATTTACCCACTGTTGGCTTTGTTTGGCCACTAGGGCTTCGCCCTCTTGACCAAACCACACCAACCATGGGTAAATCCGGCATTACCCACACCCAGGCGTGGGTTATTGCTATAACACTGTACAGCAATTGTCTGAAGTGCTGTAACTTATAACACATATGCTGTTAAGGTTGGCTCTTCTGACTGGTTCTGAGCTGTAAGAGTGTAGAGATTTCAAAGTCCTTTTTGCTTCAGTATAAAAAATTCATCAGTATCAGCCTGTGAGTACAGAGCTTTGGCTATGCCTTGCAATTGCAGAGAGAGTGTGTGCTCTTTCAATACCTTTACTGAGGTAGGGCATCTTAGACAGAATGCAGTAACCAACATAACACCATTCCACTATCAGAATCATTACAATGCAGTTTCCTTTTCTTTTTCATTCATTTTTTTATGTTTTTTACAGTGTATACAGAACTCAGAATAAGCAGAATAAAGGAAAAGTCAGCTGAGTGATAAAGAAAGTCTATAATGTAGACTAGTGTCTATTCCAGTCAAGTGGGGGTGCTGTAAGTGAAGAGCCAACACTGAGTCACCCACCACAGGGAGAAGTTTGAGCTAGGCCTTGCTGTTCAGTGACGTTTATCTACAAAACAAATGAAGAACTCTCCCTTAACTCATCATTTTTCAAAAGATGCATATCCAAAAACAGTGAGTAAAAAACCCTAAATAACATATAAAAAGCTTTGGAAGGGCAAGACCCCCTAGACGCCACATTTGGGGCAGTCCACCCCCATACTGAGGGAAATTTTATATATATATATTTATCACTTCCGTGGTCATGATACAGCTATAAAAAAGGGTAAAATCCCCAAAAAGCCTTCCACCAGCTTGCATGGTACGACATATAAGATTGATTGATTGATTGATTGACTGATTGATTACTGAAATTTGATTACTGGGAAAATCCAACTGGGTAGGAGCCCATTTTCAACACAGGCCTGGGAAGAAAAGCTCCAAAGTATTACAAAATATTTTAAGAACAATAAATTTACAGGCTTTAAAAATAATACAACTATAATTTAAATAATTATAGCAAATTAGACATAATCTGAAAACATTTATTAAGAACAGATATAATTTATATGACAATGATTTAATAGTTATAGAAATTTTAGCTAGTTTATAGAAAAGCTAAAGGTAAGTTAGTATAATACAAACAGGAATTACAATACGAATTAAAGCAGGTTTATGGTATATTTAGAGAGAAGCCAGGGAGAAGAGAAATTGATAAAATTAAAGAAATCAGTGAAGAATGGAAAGTAAGGAAGTGTAAGGAATGAGTAGGTATTTGTTCACATTTAGGGATATAGTTTATCGTGGTGTTGAGCAAGAACAGAACCAGCGTTTGGCTAAGAAGTCTGTCAGAATGGTTTTGAAGGATAGGAGGGCAGATATTGACCTGTTGGATACAGACATCAAGTTCCAGGCCTTAGCAACATGGTATTAGTACAAACAATGTGCAGCAAATTTGATAGGTTTGTGGACAGGCAGGAGTTTTTGGTTACTGGATCATAATGACCAACTGGGACCATAGTTGTGTAGAATCTTATTTAGTGCTGGACAAGCAGATGGATTCTGAATCATTTTATAAGTGATAAGAAACTGTGTACATGTTAGTTGATGGGGTAGTTATAACCAATTTATGATTTTTAGTGCTATATAGTGTGGTTTCTGAAAGAGGTATTTGCTGCTTATTTAGTAACTTTGTTACAGCATTGTTCAAGGTTTGATTTTTGTGATGTCTGAAGATTAGTAAGGATGGGAGTAGGGGAGGAGATCAGTAGTAACAAGTGTGGCTTTAGTTTTGTCAGTCAGAACGTTTTGGGCTCTAAAGCATCCCTAGTTTTTGATGACTTTTTCTTATGCAATTTTGTATATGCAGGTCAAATTTAAGATTATCACCTACTATCATCCCTAATGCTATGAGAAATGACTTCAGTGGTTGCATTATCAAGAGAGATAACTTTTATTTATTTATTTATTCATGGAAGTGGGATTTCTGGAAAAAGTAGTTGTTTTTAGGGACTAGTAGGAGTTGTGAATTATGAAGCCATGTTTCAGTTGCTATTAAAGCTTCCTAAATAATTTTTTGGAGGTGTGCCATGTTATCAGATGTGCAAATGAGAGTGGAGTCATATGCGTACCATATTATAGAGGCCTGTTGTGTGGATGTTTGAAGGGTATTGCTGAGAATGTTAGGATTAGATGTTGGAAAATCCTTGGTTAGTGATTTTTTTTTATTTTACATTTGTTGAACAGGCTAGTCCAACTGGATATATGTCCATTTTCAGTAGGGGCCCGGGGAGAAAAGCTCCAAGACAGATACATTATAACAATATGTAAAAGGTTACAAATACAAAACAGGGTTTGTAAGGTTTTACAGTATATTGCAAAACAAATATTTACAATAATATGGAACAAGAATATTCACATGAGGTAGATAAGACTTTCAGGTTTACAGTTGCTGAGAAATGTTGCATAAGAGTATTGATAACATATTGAACAAGATATCCATGTCAGGTACATCAGAACTGCATGCGGGTTTGCTTATTCTTCTACAGTTTGGAGAAAGATCATTAAGTTATAATTAGAGAGGAGTTAGTAGAAACTTAGTCATAGAGGTAGTGGGTTAGTCAGGGTTAGTGCAAGGGCATAGCCAGTGTGTTCTAAGGTATATTTTGAGTTTTTGTTTGAAGTGGGGTAGGGAAGGAAGTGATGTAAGATCACTAGGTAGAAGATTTCAGCATTTCCCAGTTGTGTTTGAGAAAAGAGAGTTTCCTGCCATGTTGTTAGACTTACTAATACTAAGTAGACGTTTGTTAGCAGAGCATAAGGTATTAAGATTTTTATATGGAGTAATGAGGTTTGAGAGTATAGGAGTGTTGTTGGGCTGGTTGAGGATCTTATGAGCAGTGGTTAGCTGGTTAAAATAAAGCTGATTTTGCGGTTCAAGCCATCCTAGTTGTTTTAGATTCTGGCAGTGGTGAGTTCTAAAGCGATTACAAGTAGCAAATCTGGCAATGTTATTGTAAGATGTAGTGAGTTTAAGAAGATTCTTCTTGGATAGGTTGGTGTAAATTGGTGAGGCATAGAGGAGTGTTGAGATTAGATGAGAGTGGGCAATAGTAGTTCTGGCTGTTGGAGTGAGAAAATATTTGATCCAGTATAGGGAGCCCATTTTTCTGTTGACTGTTTTAATTGTGTTATTAATATGGTTATCGAATCTGAGGTAGCTGTCTATAGTTATTCCTAGGAGTTTGGTGGTAGAATCAGGGGATATGAGGGTGCCATTGTTAGAAATAACATAGAAATCTAAAGGCATGGATTTACTGGTAGGCGTAAAGAGAAGGAGCTTTGTTTTTTTGGGATTCAAGAGGAGGCAACGTTTTAGGAACCAAGTCTCAACTATGTTAAATATTTTCTGAGTTAGGGATTGTAGTTTGGATCAAGATTCAGCTGCACAGATTATTTATTTATTTATTTATTTTACATTTGTTGACCGGGCTAGTCTAACTGGATACATGTCCATTTTCAGTAGAGGCCCGGGGAGAAAAGCTCCAGACAAACATTATAAACATTAAAGATTAATAGTGGAATTACATTAACAATTGTAAACATTGAAATCAAATAAGAGTATGGAGGGAAAAAAATAAATTGATCAAAAAAATGTTTTTTTTTTTTTTTTTTGAGGATAAAATTACTCTTAGTAAGTGTGGCGTAGTGAAAAATTGATTAAGGGTAGTTTGTTAAAAAAAGGTATAAAGTATTTGTAAACATTGAAATTATATGCAAACCTTTGTAAACAGGAGAAAATAGGAAGGTTGAAGAGTAAGTAGGTTGAAGAAAGGAAAAGTTAGAGAGCATTAAAAAAGGAGATCAGTAATCTGCATTAGTGGGGTAAAGGGTGAAAGTGGACCCTAGGGAGTAGGAAGATAGAAGTGAAAGAGGAAGCAATTAGTCAGGGTTTGTGCAGGGGCACATCCAGTGAGATTTTAGGTGAAGTTTGAGTCGTAGTTTAAAGAGAGAAAGGGATGGTATTTGAGTTAGGTCTGTTGGTAGGAGGTTCCAGCATTTGCCAACAGTGTTTGAGAAAATGCTATCACCTGACAAGTTATTAGACTTTGTAGTACAAACAAGTAATCTAGTAGAGGAACGTAGTGAAGTTAGATTTGTGTATGGGGTGATAAGGTTAGTGAGAATAGGAGTATTTTTAGGTTGATAAAAGATTTTGTGAGCAATGATGAGTTGGGAAAGTGTTAGTAAGCTAGGTAATTCAAGCCAGTTGAGTTGCTTAAGATTAAGACAATGGTGTGTCTTGCATGGATTGCTGGTAGCAAACCTGGCGATATTGTTATAGGCATGAGAAATTTTTTGGAGGTTAGTTCTTTTTAGATTAGTATAAATAGATGAAGCATAGAGAAGTAGAGAAGTGTAGAGATTAAGTGAGAGTGGGCAATGGTGGTTCTGGCTTGAGGAGTAAGGAAAGGTTTGATTCTGTATAAGGAACCAATTTTTCTGTTCACTGCTTGTATGGTGTTGTTAATGTGTATATCATAGGTGAGGTTGTTGTCGATTGTCACTCCTAGAAGTTTGGTAGATTGTTCAGGTGTTATCAGGGTGCCTTTGCTAGATACAATAGAGAGATCAATAGATGGGGACCTATTGGTAGGTGGAAATAGTAGCAGTTTGGTTTTTTGGCATTCAAAAGAAGGCAACGTTTAAGGAACCATTCTTCAACCATGTTAAATACTTTTTGGGTTATGTAGTGGAGGTCTGAGGTGGAGTTAGCAGAGCATATAAGTGTGGAATCGTCGGCATATTGAATACAGGTGGCTTCAGGGGCTGCAATGTGAAGGTCGTTGATAAATAGTGAAAAAAAAAGAGGTCCCAGAATTGAGCCCTGGGGGACTCCTATGGAGACTGGTAGAAGGGATGATAGTTTATTTTGCCAGACAACTGCTTGTTGCCTATTGTTAAGGTAAGATTTGAACCATTGAATAGCTGGGGGTCGAGAGCCAGAAGTTCAAGGGTATTTATCAGTAGGGGATGGTTGACCATGTCAAAAGCCTTTGACAGGTCGATGAAAAGAGCAGAAGAGAGGGTGTTGTTATTACGGTTTTTATTGATGGTATCAGTGAAGGATAGAAGGGCGGTGGTGGTGCTGTGAAATGGCCTAAAGCCATGTTGGCAAGTAGCCAAAATATTGTGTTTCATTAAGTGGTTAAGTAACTGATGGTGAATACATTTTTCCATAACTTTAGCTAAGGGTGAAAGAAGAGCTATTGGTCTGTAGTTAGAATAGTCAGTGGATTTACAACCTTTATGAAGTGGGATGATATGGGAGACCTTCCAAATTTCAGGGATGGTACCTTCATTAATGGTTCTATTTAGTAGGATGGATATGGGAAAGGCAATGGATTTCGCTGCTATTTGCAGATACTCAGCAGGTAATTGGTCTGCTGAGGGGGAAGAAGGTTTAAGCTTTAGGAGGATTTTATAGATAGAGTTAGTAGAGATGGGGTGAAATGTGAAAGTTGGTTGTGGTATAGCACTATGGGAAGTTTGGTTCATATTTTCAGAAGAAAGCTGGCTTGCTAAGGACTGGATGGTCTCTGTAAAGTAGGTGTTGAAATTATTTGCAGTTTGGAGTGGGGTGTTTTGGTCAGCATCATGAGGAGATGGTGTACTACAGTGACCAGGTTTAAGGAGACTATTGATGCTTGCCCAGAATTTCTGAGGTTGCTTTTGGTGAGTTTGTTGAAGCTTGCTATAGTAGTTCTTTTTGTCAGATAGTATAGCCTTTTTTGTCATATTTCTAAATTGTCTAAAGATTTGCCTATCAGGGGGGGTTCTGTTAGTTCTCCAATTATGCCAAGCTTTATTTCTTTGTAGTATTTTATTCTTAGTTTCAAGTGTTAGCCATGGGGCTGGTTTGAATTTCATTCTAATAGATCGTTGGGGCGCATGCCTATCTAGGATAGCAAGAAATTGTGAGTTAAAATATGTGACAGCTTCATTGAGTGGAAGGTTTTTAACAGGTTTCCAATCACAAGCTCTAAGTTCGTTCTGAAAGAGTTCAGGGTTGAAATGTTTCTTAGACCGAATTGTTCTATATGTTGGGGTGATAAAGATATCATTTTTTTGTCTTATTATGTAGGTAAGCATGTGATCACTAAGATCGTCTGGTAAGGTACCTACCTTGTAAGTAGTTGGGTCTTTATTTGTGAGTATCCAGTCTAAGGTACTCTCTTTGTTAGTAGGTTTGTTAATTCTGGTCGTTAGGTTGATAGTTTGAGTAAAACCATGGAGATTAATGTGTGTGGAGGGGTTAATGGTATTAATGGTTTTCCAGTCATAATTAAAGTCACCTAGTACTATTGTTTCCTGTGGGTAATTTGTAGACACCCATCCAAGGATTTCTTCAATAATTATGTTGTTATTACCAGGGGGTAAGTAGAGACAAATTATATAGATTGATTTTTTAAGGTTAATCTGCAGTTTAGAGATGAGGATTTCAGCTTTATTTTGCAAGGGTGGGATGTCATTAATAGAGGAGATCTGGAGTCCATTTTTGTAAAGGAGTGCTACTCCTCCTCCCTTACGCTTTAGGCGGTCCTGCCTCAGAATGTTGTAGCCAGGAGGAATTATTTCGTTATCCTTGATTCCTGGCTTTAACCAAGTTTCTGTAAGGCAGAAAATGTCAATTGAGTGAGTTTCAAGTAGAGCATGAATATGGGCAATTTTGTTATTTATACTGCGAGTATTTAGGTGCGCTATTAGTAGTTGAATCATCTATTAAAGTTGAATCATCTGCATACTGTATGCACGTTGCCTGAGGAATAGCTAGGTAGAGATCATTGATAAATATTGAGAATAAGAGAGGGCCTAGGATGGAGCCCTGAGGGACACCAAGTAAGACAGGAAGGTGAGATGATAGTTTATTCTCCCAGAGCACAGCCAGTTGCCTATTGCTGAGGTAAGAAGTAAACCATTGTACAGCCAAAGTGTCAAGAGAGAGTGATTTCAGAATATTTATAAGTAAAGAGTGGTTTACCATATCAAATGCTTTTGAGAGATGGTATCAGTAAAAAATAAGAGGGCAGTAGTAGTACTGTGGAATGGCCTAAAGCCATGTTGGCTTTCAGCAAGTATGTTATGTTGAGAAAAGAGAGTTTCCTGTCATGTTGTTCAACATTGTAAAATACAAGAACAAAGGCATATTTAAGAGCTGGATATTATTTCAACATTTCAACAAAACAAAATTGATTTCAAGTCAAGAGATGCTGTACTATCTATGAAATAAGAGAAGAACTGTATCATAGTTTTGAGTGATGAGTTACTGGGAGAGGGGTTTGGGTTGAATTTATTGCCCCAATGTAAGATTTCTTTAATGGCTGTCCAGAACAGGTTGTGTTTACCATTATTCTGAAAGTTATTATAGTATATATTTTGACTTCTTTAATTTGCTTTTTAGTATGATTGTTAAGCATTCTAAAGTTTAAGATATTGAGGTGTTTTATATTTTTACCATTCTTTCTGTGCTTTTTCACTATCCTGCATTAACATTCTACTCTTTTGGGCTAGTCAAACTGCATTTTTTTTATTTTAGTCTCTTCCTTCTAGGAGGGGCAAGTTTATTTAGGATATTCATGAAAGTTGTCACATGTCTTGTGTATTCAAATGAGACACTGAGGCTAAGTATGCTTTCAAGTCGCTAATTATACACACATCAGAAGCTGTAACTCATACATATACTTTGTACTTCATAGGTTTATTGACTGACTTGTTACTTCTAACACACACACACACACACACACACACACACACACACACACACACACACGTGTGTGTGCATCTCCATTCAAGCTTACATTCACACTGACTGACTACACAAAATGGCACTGATCTCGCATGTGCTCAGTAATTTATATGCATGTGCTATCTAGCTACAGTGTTTGACTAGGTACACACTGATCTACATCCTCCCTCTTTAATTTTGTTCAACACTGTAAAATACAAGAACAAATGCATATTTAAGTTCTGGATATTATTTCAACATTTCAACAAAACAAAATTGATTTCAAGTCCAGGTCGCTGTGTATTTATTATAGGGTTTGCAAATTCTACCAGATTTAGTTACATAGAAATTCTGACTGGGTTCATTCAGTACTGGAACATTTGGGTTTACATCAGAGTTGTTTGAAAAAGCACAATGTCCTTTTGAATTCTCTGGAAATTAGAGCTACTGGCATAGGCAATCTGCTGTGGCTGTGGTTCTGAGACCGGTAACACATGTCTATGATTCCCTCAGATCAGATAGAATGATGTAGGATCTCAGTTTCTCACAAATGTCCTTCACGATTCCTATATGATCATAACCTTTGGATGTTTGCATTCTCACAACTTCTCCTTGTATTAATGTTCAAAAGGATTTACTGGTCTTATTACAGTACAACTTTTCTGACTGACATTTTCTTGAAAGTTGAGCCTTGACCACTCTAATATTCTTTGCATTTGGTACTAACAATTGTTTACTGATTAGAAGAGTTGTTTGTGTTTGTCTGGACATCAATATACGAGTAGGTGAAACAAGCAAGCTGTCTCGAGCAATACTTCTCAGATTGAGTAAGTTAAGGAAAACATTGGTTCCATCTCTTTCGGATTTCTCCAACAAATACTTTGCACTATGAGCTACATGTTCATCTAAACCACTGGCTTGTGGATACTCCAGACTACTGGTAATATGAACAAAGTCCCAAAACTCTGCAAATTTCTTGACTGCTGACTAGTAAACTGTGCACCATTGTCAGGCATGACTTTGTGCATACTACCATGGACAGAAAAATGTTTCTTCAATTTTGTAGTGACTGTGCTGGACGTCAAGTTAGGAAGTAGGTCAATTTCAAACAAATATTAGTAAGAGTCTACTAACACCAAGTAATGCTGACCATTCCATTTGAAAATATCTACAGCAAACGTCAAACATGGTAATTCAGGAATTTGCTGTAGCTGAAGTGGTTCTTTTTGTTGATGCGGTTTGGTGCTGTTGCAAATTGAACATGCTAGACTTTCCTTCTCTATATCCTTAGACATTGAAGGCCGAAATACAATGCCTCTTGCCCTTCTTTTAGTTGAACTGGTACCTGGGTCACCAAGATGCAAAATTTTGATATATTCCTGTTGTAATGCTTTAGGAATTACCACTTTTGGACCTTTCATGATTCCATTCTTCCATCAGGAGTTGGAAAATACTGCTGAATGTCAAGTGGTAAACCAGTTTGTCATGTTGGCCATCCTTGACTGATAACATTTTTCAGCTTCTGGAGAAATGGATCTGAAGCTGTGTGATTTCTTAGCTCATCAAGCCTCGATGATGAAAAATTTCTAACTTCCATGACGTCAAAGTCTGCTGTTTAATTTTCATGCTGCTCTGTAATTTGTCTGGGTGCGCATGATAAAGCATCAGCAAGGTACAAGCATTTGCCCTTCTTATAAACAATATTGAAATCGTACTTTTGCACTTTTAACATCATGCATTGCAGTCAGGCCGGGGTTGTATGTACTGGCTGTTTCAGAATTGTCACTAGCGTTTGGTGATCAGTCTCTGTTTGGATAGGTCTGCCATAAATATAATCACTGAACTTCAAATATGCAAATACTACTGCCAAAAGTTATTTTTCTATTTGTGCACAATGCATCTCTGTTTGAGTTAAAGTTCTTGATGCATAAGCAATGGGTATGCCTTCTTGAAGACATGCGGTGCCAAGGCCTTGAAGCGTCACATGAGTTGCATGTTTGTGACCATCATAATATTTCATTGTGGGTGTACTGTCAGTTTTCTTCTTCAGAATATCAAATGCTCTTTGGTGTGGTTCCAACCAGCACCAGTTTACATTATTGCATGTTAACTCACATAATGGTGCAGAAAGCTCATCCATGTCTGGGATGAACTTTCCTAAATAATTGACCATGTCTAGAAAATGTTGTAAAAATGTGACATTCTCTGGCATTTCAACAGTTGTTGTTTGCATAGACGGATCTG
The DNA here is from genome assembly GCF_019279795.1 of Protopterus annectens. Taxonomy (NCBI): domain Eukaryota; kingdom Metazoa; phylum Chordata; order Ceratodontiformes; family Protopteridae; genus Protopterus; species Protopterus annectens. Next base: position 955,610,720 of record NC_056734.1, on the reverse strand, counting down.
GTTGCAAGCCAGAACTTGTAAACAAATGTTCCACATAGCTAACTTTTTTCAGTTTGAATTTAAATTTCTGATGATTCAGTTTGAGATATACTTCACGTGCATGGTCTAGAACTTTCCTGAGATTTCTATCATGTTCGTCTTCACCACTGCCTCCACCAGTAATGTTGTCTACTATAATAGCACACGGATAACCAGAAAAATATGTTCCATGGCACATTGAAATACCTCACTGTCAGAATTAATTCCAAATGGCATTCTCAAAAATCTGTATCTTCCAAAAGGTGTAGTGAATGTGGTTAGCAATGCAGATTTGCAATCCAGCTAAATTTGCCAAAAAGAGCTTTTTGCATCTAAGACTGAAAAAAACAGTGGAATTTGGCATGAGCAGCTACCTCTTCTACTCTACACATTGGATGATGAGTACACTTAAGTGCTTTGTATAAGTCTCTTGGATCAATACATATTCAAATATCATCTGAGCTTTTCTTATGAGCTATGACTATGGAGGATACTCATTCAGTCAGTTCTTCCACTGGAGTAAGGACACCTAAATTCACCAATTTGTCTAGTTTTGTTTTTACTTTACTCTGCATTGTTACTAGAATCTTCCATGCTGGTCTGACAGCTGGGCCTACTTCATGGTCTAGCTTCATGGAATATGCGACTGGAAGTTTACCAAGCTTGTCTTTCAAAATATCAGCATATTCACTAAAAATATTCTGTGTAAAACTATCATTGTTATTCAGACTTATGTGGTGGACCTCTTTATTAAATGAAATCAGTCCCATTCTCAAATTGTCTTTGAGGCCTTACAGAGGCTGCACGTGTCTTTTGACTGCATAAAACTGCAAGTCATAGCTGTTTCCAGCAGAATGGCATGAAAGAAATGCTGTGCCATAACTTTGAATCTCTTAGGTTCATAGTTTCATAGGTAGGTACTAGGCTATTGGCCCTAGGGCCTATATAAGCCTAGCCAAAAAATGTACCCTGGCTTTCGCCACCCAAGAAAATTATTTTCCTGTGCCCCTGTCGAGCAGAGCCACAGAAGTGATCCCTGGGTTGAATTTCCCATTTCCCATCCAATCATCAAGATTTTTCTTGAAGAGTGCTAATGAGGAGCTCTGTTTGACATAGATAGGTAGTCTGTTCCAGAGTATGGGAAGTCTCTGGGACAGGAATCTATCCCTCCAGCATGTTCTGTTTATTGTGGTGACAAGGTTTAGGTCCCTAGAGCATGTAGCTCAGAGGGATTGGGATTTCTTTAAGTGGGGCATGTCCAACAGCTCTAGGTTTGACATAGCTTTGTATGTTAGGCAGAGATCGCCTCTGAGTAGACGATATGCGATAGAGTAAAGCTGTAGTTTTTTGAGACGGTCTGCATAGGGCATCTGTTTGAGGCCAGTAATCCTCTTTGTGAGGTATTTCTGTGGTCTTTCCAGTTGTTGTAGATATCTTGTGAGGTACATACCAAAAGGGGTGTTGCACTCTATAATGGGTCTAATGAGTGATGAGTAGAGGGGAACAATGACCTATTTTTTTCTGGATGAGAATCCTTTTGTGATGAGATGAACCACATAGAAGGATTTCCTGACCACTGTGGCAATGTGATTATCAAAGGAGAGACTACTGTCCACCTGTGTCCCAAGGTCTCTTATAACATTTTCAGCATTAAGTAGACTACCAGCTATGTGGTAGTTTATGGGTACAGAGTTTTTACCAAAGTGGATGCCAATACACTTTTTGGCATTGAGCTTCAGGCCATGGCTTTGACACCAAGCAACTAGTTCAGCTCTACATATTTCCCATTAATTTGTACAGTATAAAATATTTCACTCTTTGCTGTCAACTGATAATCTACTGTATTAACTATTTCTTCGATCACAGAGACACCATCAACACAGGAAATTTCCTCACAGCTTTCAGAGTTTGCTACACTCTTTGTCTGATCTGCTTGCTTCTTAGGATACTCTCTTTTAATACAAGTTTTTGACACTTTAGACTTGTAGAGCCTTTTGAAATGATTCTACTTTTTACATTTGTGACATAGCTGACCAAAAGCTAAACACTTTTCTCATTTGGGTTCATGACTGCCCCCACAATTGCAACAGTTAACAATGAGGTTTGGTGTGGCACTGCCTCTTGATTTATATTTCATTTTCATCTTAACTTTCTGCTGTACACTATCAACATTTGCACTATCAAATAATGCAAACACACTTTTCTCATTCATAAGCATATTCATATGCTTTTCTGTAATCTCATGCATTTGACAAATCTCGGTGGCTTTGCTCAATGTTAATTCACTGTCTCAAAGCAAAATCTTTCTAACTGCATCATTATTAACACCACATACAAGATGGTCTTTTATCAATTCATCCTATAGATCAACAAATCTGCATTTTGTTTTTGCTTTATTTCTTAAGTCAGTAATATATGCTGCAATAGTTTCACCAGGCTTTTCATTTCTAATTTAAAATGTGTTCCTTTCTTTTGTAATATTTGTTTGAGGGTTACACATTTCTCTAAATTTACATTTTAAGCACTCAGACTCTTCCCACGTTTCAGCCTGTATCACAATACAGCAGTTCTCTCCTTTCCCTGCATACATGGCAGGTGCATACACAGATGAATGTTTCTGCTCAATGGCCTCTGAGCCAGCTAAATCGAAAAGTATAAATGCTCTTGTAAGTGCATCTTTATCAGAAAATGCAGCCTGTATGAAAATATCATATTCTTGCTCAAACTCTTGCCAGTTCTCAGCAATATTATTATCAAACGCCAGTGGTTCAGGTCTGTGAAATCCCTCTGCCATAGCAACAAACTTCTTTTAAAAATAAGTATAGACCTGGTACTTATAATTTTCCTAAGTGCGCAACAGCCTCTCTGAAAATGCTTTACTTTAACACTGCAAATACCTCGAACACTCCAGACACTTTGGACACTTCAAAAAGTCTTAGTTATTAGTTTTAGCCTTTTCAAACTTTTCAAACACTTCAGAGATTATTTCAAACACTTTAAATAGTATGCCACCATCTCAAACATTCTGAGCATCTCGGAAATTATTTTGAACACTTTGAATGCTAGGCCACATGTTTAGTGACTGATAATCATTTGAAACAAATTTAAGTAACTTCAAATAACCACTTATCTGTTTGCAAATTCACTCCTGCATATTACTCCACTTCTAACTGTGTGCCTCGTGGTTTGCGAGCTGCTTCAACTTTAGATCCCATTCTGACACCGTGTCACATGTCTCGTGAATATATTCACACTGACTGACTACACAAAATGGCACTGATCTCGCACATGCTCAGTAACTTATATCCACTTGCTGTCTAGCTACAATGGCTGACTAGGGTCAATATACACACTAATGTATTGAATTCACTTACAGCATCAACTAAGTGGAAGATTTTTAGGAAATTCCACTTTATAGATGATAGGGTAGTAATGAACAGCTCTGGGTTAAACATACATACATACAAATATTTCAATCATGGGAATTAATGCTATTTTGGCTTGCCAATATACCAAAGAACTTGTTCCCATAATAAGTGTCCAGGCTGTTCTTAAATATATCGAAACTAGTGCTTGCTTTAATGTACTTTGTTACTCTGTTCCATACATCAGCTGGTCTCTCAGAGAACCAATTAGTGCACTTCTCATTCCTGTAGACTCTTCTACACAGGTTGTCTGATGATTCTGTACTACTTTGTGATAACCCCAAACATTCCCAGAGGTAGCTGACTCTAAATGCCCTATATATCTAAATAAGATCTCCTCTTAGATATTTAGAAGAGACACTGCATAAGTTCAGATATGTTAGTGGTTAATAATAACTTAAAATGTCACATCCATGGATACCCTTGGTATATTTCCACTGTACTCTTTCCAGTTTACTCATGCTTGTTTTCTTATAAGGTTTCCATATTGTTATTCCATACTCAAGTTTGGGTCTAATGGTCAATTTAGTCAAGTTATTTTGCAGACATGCCTTATCTGTAACACTTGTAATCAGTTCACCCAATTTCAGGTCATCTGCATATAGACTGTAGAACACCTCAGATGAAAAAGTTATGTCTGAAAAATACAATCTAAACAAGTAAGGGCCTAGGACAGAGCTCCACGGGGCTCACCTATCCAGTTGTTGTATGATACTTGCCATGTCCTATTTGTAAGCCAAGCAGCTATCCCTCTTATCCAGAGTACATCAACACCTAGTTGTTCTAATTTATCAATCAGTGTTTTGTGTATGACCCTGTCAAATGCTGAAGTTAAAGCTATATAAATTACATCACAGTACACTATATTGTTATAGAACATCATGTTACATGTATGAATAGATCTGTTTTCATCATATGCTTGCTGATGTATGGTTTCAAGTCCCAACCTGTCCAGTTCTGACAATTTATCCAATATTACCTTCTCTATTATTTCTCCACAACATGAAAGTAGACTTAAGGGTCTATATGGCTCTGGGTTTGTCCTACTCCCCTTTCCCTTAAAGACAGGTTTAATAAGTGCATGTGTCTAATCTTGAGGAATTTCCCCATATTTATATGACCTAGTGAATAATAAATATAATAGTTCTGTAAGTTCTTGCTGAAGTGTTCTCAGGTCATTGTTACTAATTCCGTCTCCTCCCTGTGTTTTGTTTGGATCCAGTTTGCACAGTTCTTTTTCAATATAATCTAATTTGATTTCAGTATCTGAGGTTACCTGGCTGTCACTAGGACAACTTGTCACCCCTTTTGTGGAGCCAAACTGTTTTGCACAAGATTTTGTAAATATATCTATAATCATCCAAAATTCCAAAGTTGTCAGGGGTTGAGTGACCTTTACAGGCAATAGACACATCATTTCCTAAATGTGTTCTGGTTGCTCTTGATCTAACATTATTTATGTCACCAGTCCAGTCATTAATATATCTCTAAGCCATGCCAATTTCACAAGTGCAATCATCATCAGTAAGTCTAGATTTACTTCTAATACTGGTATGCAAGTCATCTTTTGACATGAGGAACACAGATCACCACTATTATCAGGTGCCTACCTGAGATTTGCTTCCTACCTCCTAACTGACTGGTTCTGGTTGCCAGTACCTCTGGTTTCTGGTCCAGCCCACTCCGCTTGCCCTCACTGCTCACTCCACTCCCCTAACCCCATTTCCACCCACCCCCATTTTTATTTCTTTTATACTCTAGCCTAATTGCCACACCCACAGCCCCACCCTATACTCCACCCCCTTCCTCTCCAGTCAAGTCACACCTTCTATACTGCTTCCCTACCTAGCTCATCTTCTGCTTACAATCTCTTCACTTCTTATTGTATTACCACCTACCTCTCTCCTGCCTAATACTACATATCTTTATCTTAACTAACCTCAATATCCTCTGTCAGCTTATTTAAAAGCAAGCTTAAACCCTACCTCAAATCACACTGGCTATGCCCCTGTGTTAACCCAGAATAAGTACCTAACTATTAACTAGACTCCCACAATTCCTAGCCTATCATGATCTTGTGTTGTCTCACTAATTTTTAGTGAGCTTAACCTTCCTTAGGATTTTTTCTCATGTAAATAAGTATATACTGTGGAATGATCAAACACCTTCATATAGTATCACAACCTATGTGTTAAATAACACTAGAAATCCATTCTTGTTTGCTGTTCTTCTATACTCTATCTATTGATCTCTAGTGTTTTTCTTTCTTAGGTTTTTGTGAGACCTTAGTATCTCTTATCATAAATTACTAGGTGTATCTAATTTTGTAATATGTTATAAAGATTTGTACTACACCATTTCTAATACAAATGTATTAGTCTTTATTCATCTATTCTTAGATAAAATTTTCCTTTTTCCTACTGAAATATAAAATATATAATCTTAGGCTTGTACTATAATTGTTAAAACTTATGTACCAAATTATACTGTTATTGTCTTTGTCTTGACCTTTTATGTTGTTGTAATTTGTGGAGCTTTTCTCCCCGGGCCTCCACTGAAAATGGACATATATCCAGCTGGACTAGCCCGGTCAACAAATGTAAAATAAAATAAATAAAAATAAAAATCTTGTGTATTCCTAATCTCCATACACTACTTACTACCATTATTGCTCTCTCTCTCGCTTATAAAAATGTCCCACCCCTTTCTAATATACTCTCACTGCTTGTCTGTACCTCCCTCTTATTTCTCCTTTCACTTTCTTCCTCATATCACAGCCCCACACCTATGCCTATCCCATCACCTACTCTCCCATATCCTCTCACTTACCTACAATCCTCTAGCAACTTTTCAATCACACCCTCTCTTTTTCCCGACTGCTCAACAAATCATCACAAAGTGAAGATCCTCCCACCTATGTTCTTAGGTTAATAGGTTGGTACTAGGCTATCAGCCCTAGGGCCTATACAAGCCTAGCCATAACAATTAGCTAGCTATTTCTTCCCACAGTATTTACTTCTCTGGACCCCTATCTAACAGGGTGACTGACATGTAATATGTCTCTACATAATAAAGTTAAACCAAAGTACATTAGAATATATCCTCTTATGCATTCTAAGAACATCATCCTCTTTGCTCTGGTGACATTCACCCAATCCTGGGCCACCACCTACTTCACTATACAAGGTAGTAGTGTTTCTTCTAATATTCCCCCATCTTTTCCTTCTCAACCCAACATATCATCCCCTACTACTTCCACTGACTGCACCAACCTGCCACCTTCCAAACACTAAACAATAATCTCACTCAATATACAAATTGTCACTAACAAGGTAAGTCAGTTTCACTCCCTAATCTCCCATCATATCCCTGACATTCTAACCTTCTCAGAAATGTGGCTAAAACCACATATCTCTGACTCTGAAATCCTTCCCCCAGGCTATAATATCTTCCAACTCAATCATCACCTTAAAAAAAGGAGGTGGCATAGTGATTCTTTACTCAGAACAACTCTCACTTTACCCTTTCTCACACCCCACCAAACCTTTACCCTGCAGAAATCCTTTTAGTTACCTCCAAGCTTAATAAACACAAAAACCTTGTAATCGCTACCATCTATATTTCCCCTGGAAATAACATTCCTAGCCTTCAGCAATTTCTCTCTTGGATCTCTGATAATGTCTCCTACAAGACTATTATCCTAGGTGATGTTAACATTGACTGGACAACTATAAACTCCCCCCCCTTACCAGGATCAACCTCTACAACTTCTCAACTCGCTATAATAAAAACACTAACACTGGCTCAACTCTTGACTGGATCTTCATCTCTAATCCAAAATTTTACCACAACTGCTGTACTCTTCCAGACTCTCTTAGTGACCACCTTCCCACTCTAGTTCACAGAACTTCTCCTCAACTCCACAGACGCCACCTCTTCAAAGACTTTTACAAACTCTCTATCTTCAATCCTGATACTGTCAATAATATACTCTCCTCCTTCAACTGGTCCTTCTTATATGACCTCCCTCTTGATGATGCTGTCTCCACATTCAATGAGATTTTCCTTTAAACGCTACTGCCTCCATCAGAAAATTACAACTCAAATCTCACTTGTCCCCTTGGTTATCTCAAACCACTCATAATCACATGTCACAGAGAGACAGAGCCTGGCAAAACTGGAAAAAAATCAGATCTACCTAACCACCTTTAATAATATAGAGAACTTAGAAACCTTACTAAGAAACTAATTGACAAGGACAAAAGGCAATACTATTGTAAACCTCTCACCAATCCCAACTCTAATCCCAAACCATTCTGGATCAATATTAATAAATTCCTCCACCCTGGCAAACCTACTATACCCAGTCCCTCTCCTGATAGCTCTGACTTTGATACAGCCACTTTACTCAACACCTTCTTCATCAACTCAATCAAAGATCTTACTAAAAATAAAAATTAAAATCTTTCCTTATCTGAACCCAATGCCTCCTCAGCTACCCAAACCTTCTCTCTTAAACCCACTCCCACTACCTATATCAGATCACTTATCTCTAAACTGAAACATTGCTCTCCCTCTGCTGAAAACCTACCCCCTTATTTCCTTAAAATTGCTGCAAATTTTATTGCTTACCCCATCTCCGGTCAAGAAAATACCGTGCCCAAAATCTGGAAGAAATTCTATGTTATCCATCTTAATAAAAGGTGGAAACTCCACTGACCCCTCCAACTATTGTGTCATCACTATCCTATCCTCCCTCTCTAAAATAATGGAAAAATATATACATAAACAAATACTTGAACATCTCCTACAAAAAACCTCCTAACCCCCACACAATATGACTTTCACTCCCATCACAGTACTGCCACTGCTCTCATTTCTTTCATTCAGACCATTGCCAAAGCCTGAGATGAAAACATACTCATCTCTTACCCCTTCCATGATTTATCAAAAGCTTTTGTCACTGTCTCTCATGATCTGCTACTATCAACATTTAAAAATGTTAATCTCTCTCAGGCTACTATTCTCTGGTTCTACAGCTATCTCTCTGATAGATTTCAGTCTGTCAGATGGCTATCTGCATCCTCTCCATTCCTTCCTGTACATACAGGAGTACCCAAGGCTCCATACTTGGGCCCCTCCGATTCAACATCTTCACTAATAACCTTTACACATCCTGCCCCCACTCTTCTCTAATCCAGTATGCTGACAACTCAACCATCATATCTTGCTCTGATAATCTCCCCCACCTTCTATCTCTTACTCAAGACTCTCTTCCATCTGTAGAAAAATGGCTTACTGACAATGAGCTCTTACTTAATCCAAAAAAAAATATTTTCCTCCCTAAAACCCTACATCACTGAAAAAACTCCTTCCTAGTCTCATCAATTAACAAATTAATAATACTACCATCTCAGTAGAAACCCATATTAAACTCCTTGGTGTGGTTATTGATGATCAATTTAAATTTGACACTCATATTCTGCAAACTATCAAAAAACTCACCATAAACTAGGTCTATTATATAGACATAAGAAATACCTGATGAAAGACGTAAAATGCTCCCTTGCTCAAACCTTTCTACTGCCTGCCTACTCTATTCTATGCTGCACCTATTCTCACTATTTTCCAATCTAATCTCATGATCAAACTTGAATCCACCTTACAATAAAATTGCCAGATTTTCTGGCAAACTACCATACAGATCCCATCACTGCACTACCTTAAAAAATCTTTCATGGCCAGAAGCTCAAAATCAACTCCTACTTCCTCAGCTCCTCTTCATACACTCTGTTCTAACAAAACCCTCCCACTTCCCTGCTCTCTCTTCCTTAACCTCTCCCTGCACTCCCAAACATTGTCTCCATAGTTCAGACCAACATCTCCTTAAAATCTATAAGCCCACAAAACAAAATGGTAAACTTCTGTATAGTCATTCAGTTTCAAACAACTGGAATAAGCTTACCCAACCTCATATCTATCACTAATAACCTTATTAAAAAAAACACTAAAAGGCTACAAGTTAAACAAGTGGGTCTGCCCCTGTCCTACTCCCTCCTGATCCATTCCTCCCCAACTTCCTTTCTCCTCTTTCTCTGTTTTATACTAACTTCACCCCAATTTGTCTAAGGATCTAATTATCTTATTTTTACATTCATGGTAAATTAAATAAAGAATTTAGTACTAGACTACTGGATCTAGTTTATCATTTGCTGATGTTGTAATCAGTCACATACTCTCTTTGATTCTGTTACTGTTTAAATCTGTGTAAAAAGTCTTGATTTGTTTTTGATCCTCTATACACTGTAAGCCTGGAAATCTGAATTTGTACTTGTTTTTTTTTTTTAATAAGTTGTACATGTATAAATGGTATTTACTTGCTTATATCTGGAGCTTTTCTCCTTGAGTCTGCTGAAAAAGGGCTTCTTGCCCCAGCCAGACTAACCCCGTTAACAAATATCAAATAAATAAATAGATAAAGGTGTTATCTTTAAATATGCATAGCATTTATTACACTGTAAATGGTACATGTGTATTAGCAAATTAATTAAGGAATCCATATTCAACTTCAAATGAATAAAATATTATAAAAGAAAAGAATAATCAAAATCAGTAACCACAGAATTCAGAGAACTTAAATCAACTTTTATGACAAAAATCACACAAGCAATATACAACTAAATACTAAAGTAAGCACAGTAAATTTGTTCTAACTGTTCAAGTTCTGAAAGTCAGACAAAAGCTGTATTTGCATTGTATTTCTGCCTTTTGTATGCAGTAGCTTCTGCTCACTATCACTTACAGTCACACTTCTTTTTAACAGTAAAGATCAGTAAATCACAAACCAAGATAGGATGGTTTAGATAAGCTCTGGATTGTCCTCTTTGCAGTCTGTATGAATTTATAGTTTACTATACCCCTTGGGATGGATAGAACTTGCCTGTCGTAAACTTTTCTTACCAGTCAACTCCACAGTAAATCACAAACCAAGATAGGATTGTTTAGATAAGTGTGTTGTTTTATAAACATCTTTGAGAGGGTATGTGAGATGTCTTGTTGTATAGATTAAGGGATGATCACTGAGACAGTCAGACATTGTACCTGATATTGCAATGGTCTGATATTAGGATCCAGTCTAATAGGGAATTTGATGTCTTATAATTATGTGTGTGACTTTTAATTAGTTGTGTGAAACCAAATAAGTTCACACTAGATGTGGGGGAGTTTAATTCCATCCAATTGACATTCACCTCATCTAATATTTTTTTTTCTTGTGGAATTATTATGGATATCCATTGTAGGATATCTTCCAGTATAGCTGTATTTTCACCAGGAGGGATGTAAAGAACAGTAATATATATATTTTTTGTAACTGATTAATTTCATGAAACTATTAAAATCTGCTGAGGTATTGGTTTGTTGCAAGGGAAAATGTGGTAGTTGTTGGGAAATATTAAAGCAATACCATCACCCTTCTTCTTTAAATGGTCATTACAGATGATATTATAGCCAGGAGGTATAATTTCAGAGTTATTTATACTGGGTTTAAATGGACAATCCCAGCATTGAAAATTAGGGTCCACAATACAGTTGATGTGTCACTTACATTTTCACCCATGGTTTCCATTTTCATTTAAATATCTTGTATATCCTCAATTCCAATTCCATTTTGGCTCCCAGGTCAACTACACTTTGCTTTTATTGTCCTAGTGCAGAATGTCCAGATTTTTGCCTCAGATTTTTGTTCCGTTTTTAATAAAATGGCCAAATTAATCACAAATCATTAGAATGACATTAGAAAATAATGGCAGACATTTCAGTTTCATGTTTCATACCCTTTAGAAAATTCATGCTAATGCAAAACCTGTTAATCTATCAACTTTCTAAGTTTGTAAGAGCAATATTTTTAAAAAAATGTCCATGTTTCTGGATCTAAGAGGCTGAGAGGTATGGCAATGTTTATCCTGCTTTTCTGCTACTCTGTACATTAATACCATTCATTGTTTCTATAGTAACCACAATGAACGGTCACTGTAAAAAGAACACTTTTACGGTCCAGAGCAGTTGTTCCCCCCCATTATTTCAGGCTTTGTCCAATTACATTAATAATTTAGTTTTAAGAGTGATCGTCCATTGTGCATGGTTTCTATAGCAACCACAATGAATGATCACTCTTAAAACTAAATTATTAATGTAATCTAGAAAAAGCCTAAAATAATGGGGGGGTACAACTGCTCCGGACAGTACATGTGTTCTTTTTACAATGAACTTTCATTGTGGTTACTATAGAAATGAAGCACAATGAATGACTGTTGTAAAAAGAACACTTTTACTGTCCAGAGCAGTTGTTCCCCCCATTATTTTAGGCTTCTTCCAAATTACTCCAGTAATCTGGAGGTAACATAAGATTTAATGAGAGGAGAACATATTCAGAGCATTATTTATATGACCAGGCTTTCAATATGGCTTTTTTAGATATCTACCTAATACCCATTTGCATTTCTGTGCATTTAATTCTGCCCTGCTTCTTAATTTTGTGTTCTTTAAATGAGATCATCTTCTAAGAAACAGTGTAAACCATTCTACATGTATATGTATAACCAAGTTTTAAGATGATTATGTTTAAAACTATTGTGACAAACGAAAGAAAAAAGAATACAATAAAAGTATGTATATTGTGAAGCATACTGCTGCACTCATTTATTTAAAATTATAGTTTTATGCTGTTTTAATCATAATGATGCACTTCTTTTCCCAGTAGCATCCAAATATTTTCAGTATATGTCCTTCGCCCTGTTTCAGGGCGCAGAGTTACTGGCAATGTAATTTTTTTGTCCACCTTTGTATGCCCTCCTGATGACCATCATCTAATGTCCAGGGCTGGTCCTATAGCTCCTTTTACCTTACTGTCCTTGAGAAATGGGATGGAGCTGTATGGGTTGACTGATGTGTGACAGTATGCAATATAAGTGTGTGTGTGTGTTTGTGTGTGTGTGTGTGTGTGTGTGTGTGTGTGTGTGTGTGTGTGTGTGTGTGTGTGTATCTTTATAAACAGGTATATTTTATATGTTTTTATTTTGCAAAAACTACATTAAAGCTTCACTTTGAGTTCATTCATGCCATAAAAGCCATGAAACAAATGTTGCAGATTATATCTTTTGCAGTTCTTCCCTGACTATCATATGAGCACCATCCTGCAGTATGCTCCTGACATTTCCCAATCACCAGCAGTGAACCACAACTCCAGTCATTTAATAGCACATTATTTTTAAGAGGCAGACACACACAGCTACTCTGTGCCTTAAAGGGCATGACAATATACATTAGATAAAAAAGATGTATATGGCAGGAAAATAATTGCCTTCTCTGTTACAGTAGCTATTGAGCCCTGCCTCCTATGTTATGTATATACAGGCTGCATAATAGCATAATGACAATACAGTAATCATGTGATATCAGTTTAAGTAAAGATGGCATCAAACATATGGCCTTATTGGGGACATACTGCACCTATGAAACCAAGGCTGATATGCATCACAAGGACACAGGTTCTGTGCTTCTGCAACCTAGCTCAAATATATAGGCATTGTAGTAGGAATGCTGGAAATGGAATTTCACTTTCAGTATAGAAAATATCCAGTAGGAGTGTCTGGCTGATATTGGGGTTGTGGAAATGGAGTTATATTTTATGTAGCAATCAAGAAAGAGGTATCAGATGGGAATTTTAACATCTAATTTCACTAGTTTATTGGGATACAGACCATAATGCTGTCTTACTTTTTAAACATAAATAAATAAATAAATACAGTTTTGAATTTAGCATGGATGAGTAGAATGCTGGCTGCCTAGCCCATGCGTTCATCTCTGTTAATTTTTGCTAATTTCCATTACTAATATTTTTTCTTATTCTTCCATTACTCTGTTGCTCTGTTTTTATATACCTAATTTAATTAGGTGTCCTATAATTAGCTGAGTAATCTTGGTCTCTGCTTGACTTGAAGAAAGAATGAAAGAGCTGTTTTATAACTTCTGCATTCATTTGGTGCCGTGGTTTGACAGCTATCAACTTTTCTACAGAAATAGAGCCTGTTAAGTTGACTTTTTCTCCCATTTTCAAATGTAGCTGCCCTTCTGTCTGTGACTGGATTTGGACAATTATGCCTTGCAGATGTTTACTGGATAGAGGGTGTTGTTTTCTGCTCATTTTCTAGCCTTTTATACACCATTTAATGACAACTATTAGTTCCAACCATTTTATTATGGCCTACTCTTCAATATGGATTGAGATCTTGGTGGCATTTTCAATGTTTTGAAAACCATGTATTTTATTTCTTTTCTTCACACTTTTGATGGATGAATTAGACAGTATGGTGTTGCCTGGTAGTAAAGATGTGCAACACTTCTATCAGCTGATGGGCTAGGTTCTTAATAGTAACAACATTCAATAGCTGATGTGATCAATTTGTTTTACTGGGCTTCACTATATATGTCAGTGCTCCTGTTATTTCTGAGCACCACTCTGACTGCAAGCGTTTACCTATGTTTGACATTAGGCTTTTCGCATTAGCTAAGCATCACATTTTATCCCTATTTTGAGATTATTTTACAACATTCATTCATTAATAGATGACCATTGACAGCTAGCTGTTTACAGATATATTCAGATTTAATTTGTGCAAGCTGCAAGCATGCCATTTTTATTTTACTATTGTGTTTACAGTTTACTTTTTTTGCATTATTTATTTAACGTACTATTTAATGCATTTCTTTATTTTACTTATTTTTACTTTAACAATAAGCACATTAATAAAGATGAAGTTGAAGATGAGGTTCCCGACTTTTGACCTTCAGTCTCTTGCTAGCTAGCACTTATATATCATTGTGCCTGAAACTGCCTCCCTCCTCAATTCAAAGTTTGATTTATTGGCTGTGTAAATTAACAAAAATACTTCTGGCCGCTCATGTGTTCCATCATCACAGTAAAGTTAAGTGCTGAGGAGTTTAGTGGTCAGGTAGTATTATGTTAATGTGTGTGTGTGTGTGTGTGTGTGTGTGTGTGTGTGTGTGTGTGTGTGTGTGTGTGTGTGTGTGTGCGTGTGTCTGTTTGTCTACTTGTATGTGTGTGCAAAAATTTTGTCTGAAAGTGTGTGTGGGGGGGTTGGGGTGCCTGCCATACTTCCACACACCCTTAGACTGATGATCAAAGCCTGCAACATTACACAACAAGGATAACATTATAGACATGCATCATGGGGGTTAGGGACCTTAGGTTCATAGGTAGGTACTAGGCTATCGACCCAAGGGCCTACGTAAGCCTAGCCAACAAGATTCCCTGGCTTATACCACCCAAGAAAGTTATTTTCCTGTGCCACTGTCGAGCAGAGACACAGAAGTGATCCCCAGGGTGTATTTCCTATTTCCCATCCACTCATCAAGATTTTTCTTGAAGAGTGCTAATGAAGAACTTTGCTTGACATAGATGGGCAGCCTGTTCCAGAGTATGGGAAGTCTCTGGGACAGGAATCTATCCCTCCAGCATGTCCTATTTATTGTGGTGACAAGGTTTAGGTCCCTACAGCACGTAGCTCGGAGGGATTGAGATTTCTTTAGGTGTAGTATGTCCAACAGTTCTGGGTTTGACATACCTTTTTATGTTAGGCAGAGATCACCTCGGAGTAGGCGATATGCTACGGAGTAAAGCTGGAGTTTTTTGAGGTGGTCAGTGTAGGGCATTTGTTTGAGGCCAGTAATCATCTTTGTGAGGTACTTCTGTGACCTTTCCAGCTGCTGCAGATGTCTTGCAAGGTACATTCCAAAAGGGGTGTTGTACTCTATAATAGGTCTAATGAGTGTCGAGTAGAGGGGAACAATGAACTCTTTTTTCCTGGATGAGAACTCTTTTATGATGAGGTGTGCCATGTAGAAGGTCTTCCTTACCACTGTGGCGGTGTAACTACCAAAGGAGAGACTACTGTCCACCTGCGTCCCAAGGTCTCTTATCACGCATTCGGTGTTAAGTAGATTGCTGCCTATGTGGTAGTTCATGGGTACAGAGTTTTTACCAAAGGGGATAACACTGCACTTTTTGGCATTGAGCTTGAGGCCATGGCTCTGGCATCAGGCATCTGTCTCAATGAGGCCCTTCTGTAGGATGTCCACATCATTTGGGGACTTGACTATGGCTCCTAGTTTGCAGTCATCTGCAAACTTCATTAGGCAGAGACCTTCTGTGTTAGCCTGTACTTCAGAGAAGTAGATACCAAACAGGAGAGGTCCCAGGATGGAACCCTATGGTATTCCACTTGTCACTGCTTTGAGGTCGGATTTGGAGTCTGCAACTTTTACAGTGTGGGTTCTGTCAGTGATGTAGGGATTTATACCTAGTTTAGTGAGTTTAGCTATAATTCCAGAATGGGGGATGGTGTCAAAAGCCTTGGCGAGGTCAAGATAAGCTGTGTGAACCACCTTACCCTCATCTACGGCTTTGGTGACTGCCTCAAAGAAGTCAATCAGGTTCAG
The DNA here is from genome assembly GCF_019279795.1 of Protopterus annectens. Classification (NCBI taxonomy): domain Eukaryota; kingdom Metazoa; phylum Chordata; order Ceratodontiformes; family Protopteridae; genus Protopterus; species Protopterus annectens. The sequence continues at coordinate 955,594,758 of NC_056734.1, read as the reverse complement.
GAGGCATGATCTGCCTTTCACAAGCCCAAACTGGGTGGGATCCAGAGTTTGGAGGTTACCAATGTCTTTGTTTATGAGTTCCATGATGATACGTTCCATGGCCTTGCAGACCAGGCTCGTCAGGCTAATAGGTCGATAGTTCCTGGGATCAGTGGTGGCTCCCCCTTTGTGGAGTGAGATAACTGTTGCTGTGCACCATTCAGTGGGCACAAAGCCTGATGCGAGGCTATTATTGACCATGGTGCTTAAGTGGGGAGCCACTTCGTTCTGAAGTTCATGTAAGATGCAGCCTGGGATGTTGTCCAGTCCCATGGATGCTGTGTTTTTGGCTTTAGAGAGTGCAGCTTTTACCTGTGTAGTTGTGATTACAGGGACTCTGCATTCTTCCTGTATAGATATGGGCCCTTTAGGGGGTGGGAGGGGGGTAAAGTTAGCACTGAACCTATCTGCCAGGATGTTGGCAATATCAGTTGGTTCTGTAATTTTCTTGCCTTTGTGCTGTAACACAGAGCAGATCTGAGTGTTGCCATCAAGATTCTTGACACAGCTATAGAATGCTTTGTGGTTGTCCTTCGAATTAGTGGTGATTTTGTTTTCGTAGCTAGCTTTGGAGGATCTTATAAGGGATCTCAACTTCTTACTGAGGCTGACCAGGGAGCTCCTCCACTCATGGGATTTTACTCTCTTTTGCAACAGTTTTTTCTTTCTGTTGTACAGTTTGTTTATGGCAGGGGACCATCAGACTGGCTTCCTTTTTTTTGGAGGATAGCGTATTGGTTCTGTTTGGGATAGCACAATCCATGCACTCATGTAAGTGCTTATAGAGTGCATTTGTGTAGGATTCAGCAGTTATAACTGTATTGTCCATCTGCATGGGTGTCATGAAGTTCACCACTTCTGTCTTAAGAAGCATGAAGTGAACTCCACTAGCTACCTTGATTATAGCAAGCTCAGATGCTCATAAGCCTAGTACTTATTATACAGCAGGAACTTCTTATTGTAACATTTGTTAATGTCTGTTATGTACTTCACAGATAAAGATTCTAGTTGTCTACTGATGTACTATGTTCTTCATCTGTAAATATGTTGTAAGTAATTGCTATGTAAATTGTTAATCGCTATGTAATCCAATGTAACTACTGTCTGTTTATTTTAACTGTGGAGCTTTTCTCCCCGGGCTTCCGCTGAAAATGGACCTACATCCAGTCGGACACTCCAGGTCAACAAATATAAATAAAATAAAATAAAATAAAGTTAGCTTTGGAGAAATTTTTTACTGTGGTTTCTTTAATGGGGGGTGGGGGCGGGATGTGGATATCAAGGGTGATTAGCTTATGGTTGGATCGGACCAACAAGAAGTTGACTTCAGGGGTGGAACACCAGTCACTCATGTTGGTAATGACTAGGTCTAGGATATTGCTGCCCCTGGTGGGGGTGTGGATAAGTTGATCCAGGGCATTGGAGTTTATGAATTCCAGAAAGCGTTGAGCTAAGGAGTTGGTACATGAATAGTTTTCCTAGTTAATGGTGGGTTAGTTGATGTCACCCATTATTAGGGGGTTTGGTTGAACCCTAATATTTTCCAGTACATCAAGAAAAGAGGAGTGGGAATCCTGGGGCATGGTGGGGGATCTGTAACAAGCTACAATTTGGATTGCAGTTTTGCCCAGAGTTAGTTGCACTTGGATAACCTTGGATGCATTATGCTGAGCAACTAGCCTGAAGGTGTGGATATCCTTAATGAATATGGACACACCTCTGCCTTTGGTGTTTCGGTCCAGGTTACATGGCCGAAAAGTACGGTGTGGCCTGGTAGTGCAGGGGTGCTCTCTGGAGCCTTGAACCAGGTCTCAGTTACTGCACAGATATTGATGTTCTCCATTTTAAGGTGTGCCTCGACTGAGTGCATTTTGAGATTTAGACTTCTCGCATTGAGTAGCATTACCCTTAATTTTTGCTGGCCTGTTCCTGTTATGGTGGTGAATTTGTTATTTGAACCTTGCCTAAAAAAGGCACTATAGGGGCAGCAAGAGCCTTAGTCAGTATCCGGACTCCCAGGGGTGACAGGTGCAGGCCATCTCTGGCAAAGCATTGTGGTCTGTCGACCATGTCATCCCAAGCAGACAGATACTGGATCCCCTTAGAATGACACTAGAAGCTTAGCCAATTGTTGAAGTCAATCATTTTGTCCTTGTACTGCGGTATCATTCTGGGTGATGGCAGAATACTACTCAGGGCTAGGGTCATACCTGCCTGGGCTACAAGATCAGAGAGCTCTTCCATGTCTCTTTTCATGTAGTCCAGGGAGGTATGTCTCAGGTCATTCACACCAACATGGACAATGACAGAGTCATATTTGTACTTGTTGTGGAGTGACCTGAGTGCGTGGGTTATGTGGCGGATTCTGGCACCCGACAGGCAGCTGACAGTAACCTTCTCCTTGTTTAGCCTGGTGAGTGGGACATCAGTGTGCCTGACTATAGAGTCACCTATGACTAATGTGTTGGGTACGTTGTTTTGCCTTATTGGCTGTGGTTGAGTGGCACACTGAGTCTGTGGGCTTTCTGTCATTTGGGTTGTGTTGGGGGATGGAGGTTGCTTACGTTTCTGCTTTGGAGGTCTCTGTTGCTTAGACAGATTATTATTGAGAGCCTCCGCGAATGTTTTTGTGCTACTATGTGTGGATTTTGGTGGTGTATATTTAGTAAGACTATGTGATGAGTGTGGTGTGGTGCAAATGTTTACCTTCTCCTCATGACTGTCAAGTTCAGTCTTGGTTGGAGAGAGCTTTACCTCCAGTTTGGCTAGATAAGTGCACCTCTCACAGGTTGTAGTGTTGGGTGGTAGGAGGAGAGGGTTGTCTGTGTACATGAGGCAATTTCTACATTGTCTCAAGATGCCCAGATTCATCAGATAGACATGAGAGAACACTGGGAGCTGACCCTTGGACATGCCTGAATAAAAAAACTATTTTCCTCTAGATTAGTGAGGAAAGTGAGTACAAGAGCTGTTTTTCTCAAACAGGTGAGAAAAGTAAGTACAAAAACTATTTTCCTCTACGTAATGAGGAAGACTGAGTGCTATAGTAATTAGTAGCTTATTTAATGCTTACAAGTTCTGAACAAGTGCTGAGCATGAATAAGCAAATTTAAGTGCTAAAACTAAGAATCTGTATCTGCACTAGATGAGTTACAGGACAGAAACAAGTGCAAATACAGGCTTTCAAATCAGAAAGTTGAGAGAGAAGGAAGAGATTGCCCAAACGGCCAATAACTACAATTTCTGGGCCAGAACCACTCCTTATGTGGTAGACAGGTTACCTAGTGCTTACTACTCCCACTGATAAGCTAGAAGGCTTCCCCCCAACACACAGAAAGGCTTGGGGGGCTCAGAAGCTTACATACAGTCCTGGAACACTAGTTACAGGAAAGGTAGGAAACAGGATTATAGTTTGTTTGCTTTTTTTTTTTTTTTTTTTTTTTTACAGAAAAGTAGCAAAAACACTAGTAAGAACAATTCACATGCAGTGCAAGCTAGCACACTTGAGTATGTAGCAATATTAGACCAAACACAGTTTAAAAAATGCAATTAAATTAAAAAGGACTAAAAGCAAGTGCAGAAAGTGTTTATTAGGTAGAATGTGGTAAAGAGATGGGACTGTGGGAGTGTCCCAGATCAAATCTACAGTGGGGTGGGCAACTGCAAAAGCCACCAAATTTAATCTACAAACCAAAAATAGGGTGGGTGGGACAAAACAGTTTCAACAGAGATCTAAGCAACGACTAACAATACAAACTCTAAAACCAAAAAAATATACTCAGCTCTGTATATTTGCAGATAGTCTGGAAGGCAGTCTCTCAGAACACAGGTTCCAGCAATTAAATGCAGGCTGTTACTAACAGGTCAAATTAAGTGATCCTTGAAGTAGATAACACACAAGCTGTAAAAAACAGTTATACCAACTAAAGACACGGTAAAAAATGGGGGGGAGGCAGTTTCAACAGAGATCTAAGCAACAACTAAGAGTACAAACACTAAAACCAAAAATATATACTCAGCTCTGTATATTTGCAGATCAGTCTGTCAGAACAATGAGACAACAGTTTCAACAGAGATCTAAGCAACAATTAAACTCTATAACCAAAAAAAATATACTCAGCTCTGTATATTTGCAGATAGTCTGGAAGGCAATCTGTCAGGACATAGGTTCCATCAATTAAAATTAAATTAAACCTTACTATTCACCAGGGGAGAACTCTTCACTGTCATGCTTTAATGGCACATATACAGGACGTGAGTGTGTGTGTAGGGGTGGGGACTACTGAACACAATGGAGAACTTTTACATCTTCTGCCTTAACAACAATTTTACAAGAAGTGGGTGGGGAGAGAACAGCTAGATACCAGGGAAGCATACCTCTCAACCTCTTAATGCAAGAAATCTGGACAAAGACAACAAAATGGGGGGACAAAGACCCAAAAATAGGGTCATATTTTAAATGTTGCTCTTATAAACTTAGAAAGTTGCTAGAATAACATGGTTTGTTTTAACATATGTTTTCTGAAGGATTTGAAGTCTGGAATTCAAATGCATGTCTTTATTTAGTGACTTCAATCCTCAGATCATCCCAGTGATTTGTCAGAAACCCACAAATCTTATGAGGAACAGACCAAAAATATGAGCCAAAAATCTGGATAATCTGTGAAAATCTGGACAGTTGAAAGGTATAGGGAGAAGCAAGGGCCCTGGAACCATAGGGGGAGGGTGATCACCCACCACTTTAAATTGAATAATGGACTGTGCCCTCAGATCAGCGGTATTATGAAAAAAATGGAAGTTAGAAGTAATGCTATGCAGTAGGACATAAGAAGCAAAACTGTGCCTTATTACTAAATAGTTAAAGCACAGCAACCAATTGCAATGTTTCCTGGTAATCTTTCATGCCTGTTCTTTTTTTAGCCAAATGAATTAAAGAGTTTCTACTCCATGTTGTGAAAATTACATTGCTGTTCCACTCTATTTACTTGTTTTATTTTTATATATTTTTTTCCCAAATCAAGTATTTCAATAGGCAGAATATAAATGATGTAGGTTAAAAGAGCTGGCAAGCGGCCATATGATTTTCCAGAAATGTAATTAGAAACTTGCTAGAAAGTTGCTAGAATAAGTGGTTTTGCATTAGCATGCATCTTCCAAACATTTTGCTTTAACATGCATTTTCTGAAGGATATAAAGTCTGAAACTCAAATGTCTATCATTATGAACTTACTTTAACCTATGGTTATTTGCCAGAAAGTAATACATTTTATGATGGTCAGACCTAAAATATAAGTAAAATCTTGACTTTCTGTGAAATTCTGGATAGGTGAGAGGTATGTTTTAACTTAATGTACAAACTGGGCAGAAAACACCTATGAAAATGATGCATGTTTATATGAATTTGCATAGTATAATGCTTCAGTGGTTAAGGGCTCTCTTGTATTGTGCTGCACACTGAAAGAAAATCTAAAACATTTTTATTCAATACTCCCTTCCTGTATGTTTGCTTCTTGTTATATAAAAATGATCTTCATAATATTCATGATGAGTTTTGAGTTTATTAGGTAAACTTTTTGATGAATGTTTCTAATTTTCTTTTGACAACATTTGTAATTGTTTGTAAGGGACTTTTTTAAAGTAAATTAGTTCTGTATATGTATATATATATATATATATATATATATATATATATATATATATATATATAAAATGTATGGTTTGTTTCTTCAGTATTTTGTTTTTGTAGTTTAGTTTATACTGATCTGAAGTAGGGGTATGGGTAATGAATACATTGTCTGGATAATCACCCAGTGGTAATGGCACAAGTTGGAATACTTCCTCCTCCTCCCAGGCAATATACAGGAAACACCATGAACTATGCCAACTGCACATAAATATTAGTAATGTATTATGGCACCATGGAGGCACTGAGGATAGTTATTAATGCGACTCTGTGATTCACAGACTTGAGGTAAGATTGTTTCTGTAACAACATTATGAGCAGATTAAATAGGAAAATGTAATGTCCATTCTCAAGAGAATATGACTGACAGAGACTATGGCTTATTTTATAATTCTCTTTGTAAATCCCTAGTAGATGATATGGATCCCAGTGACAGATACTAATTCTACTAATGGAAATATACAAGGGACTGAGACTTAGCAACCGTATTTTAAATTAGAGGGTCTTGATTCTCTGGTTTGGTTTTCAAATGGGGTGTCTCCTGTGCAGAGTCTGCATGGTCTTCTTGTGTATGCTGTAATGTACAATTCAGTGTATACATTGTTCTGTTTTGCTTTTCAGTTGCTTCCATTATAGTAAATCATGGATGCTCCCTGACCATATCTTAGATGTTTGTAACTGACCATTAAGTCTGAAATATTATGACTGAATCGGAACACAACACCATCACATTTGCATAGGTTTTTATCTGTGCTACAGTTTACATTTAAAACCATGTCTTCATTGAATTGGTGTGCCTATAAATTGCATGCATGTGTATCATTTATGAGCATTAGCATGTGCATCCTGCAATGGTCTGCTGCCCCTTTCAGTACTAGTCCTCTGTCTTATACCTAGTGAGTACTGGGATAGCTCACCCCTTCACAGCCCTGAACTGGATTAAATATGTAAATGAATGAATGAATGGTCCTAAGGCTTACACACTGCTGAAAGTAATGATAATCTTATTAAGTATGGGGAAGCAGCTTGTTCTGTGTAAGTGCAGTCACTGCTGTTTTTCTTATGGACTGTTAAAATAAACTAGTACATTAATTTGTGACAGACTGTCAGATTATCTTAGTGATTCCTGTGAGAGGAGATGATGCTGTTTGCTCTTTGACTTATTATATCAGTGCCATTCGTTATTGTCACAAAGGTTTGAAAGTGTACATTCACATGTATGTATGCTATAGAATTCATTTGATTTCTAATTAAGCTTTAGCTTTGATTGAAAATTGCTTTATTTTATATAAAAAAGTTTGCAGATGTATGTTCAATGCTTCCCATACCTCTGAACTGTCCCTGATTTTGCAGAACTTACCTGATTTTGCTTCATACTTTTGACCTGTCTTGTGAAATTGTTGATTTTCTGGCAGATGACTGAGGATAACCGTTAAAAATGCCAGACTTTAGAGTTTCATACTTCTTAATGCTTGGAAAATGTATGCTGATGCAAAATCTGTCCTATTAACATGTTAAGTAAATTAAAGTACACTTTAAAAATTATCCATAATTTTGGGTGCCTCCCACCTCAATATTTTTGCCTTTGTCCATAATTCTTGTGCATATAAGTTGAAAGGCTCACTCTTGTTTCTTGGCTTGAGATTAGCAGAACCTGTGTATGTGTGATGTCCTAACTATGTAAGTGCAGTATTTAAAACCTGTTCCTAATTTTCAGCTTCTTCCCTCATTATTTTTGGCTTGGTTCCCCAGTTGTTGCAGTAAGAGGTTGATAACTATGGGTACTATTAACGCTACCCACAGCATGAAATACAGTCTTCATCTTATTTACTTTTACTGCAAGCAATGAGGGCTGCCCCGCAGCAGCAGCATTAACAGCATAAAACAGGTTACCGTGCTTGTCATCACCACACGTGGCCATCTGCTTGAGAGGCAGTTGGTGAATGAAAGCAAAGAATAGTTTGGGTAATTACACTAAACTGGTCATTGCTGTGGCTTGCTGGAGAATTGAGAATTGAGAAGAACATATTGCCTGAAAGCTCCAGACTGAATTACATTACCCTGTCTACTGTATTTTTTTTTGTCATGAAACCAAATATATGTGTGGGCAGTGTTAACAGCACACACTGCCCATGACACAATTGTGTTTATTTTTCTTATTTAGTTAATTTATAGTAATGAGCATGTGGAAGGGTTCCCTACAGTACCTAGTACAAAGTGGAAATGCTGTTTCATCACGTTTGGCAATCAAACATGAGAGGTGATTGCCAATAATGGCTGTTTGTTTTAGGGACAGTATACGGATGGAAGCGTAGGACAGTAATATGACTCATGCAAAACAATCATTGATATTCCTAGTTTGGGGGAGAGGTGGGGGTATTTCTGCTGAAGAATAAGAGGTTGAAAGAAATTATGTGGTTGTTGTTTCTTTTACTTTCCTTACAATCACACATGTACACAAAAGTTGGATTTCTTTTTGGGATAGGGTGTGAGACATGCTGTACATAAGAGTACAGGGTCATTAGGTGATCACTATTGAATAAAAATGAAATGGGTTTTTGGGGTTAGACATATGTGTGTAACAGCAGGAACATGAAATATGCTACTCCTGTTGCCATTATATTTTTTTGGTTTCTTATCAAACAGTCATTACAAGTATACAGAGTGTGGAGTACCATTTTCTGCAGGCAGGTGATATGTAACAGCAATAGGTAGTTACAGCATCACATCTAAGTGGTTATTGATATGGTTTACTAGGAGTTGCAGTATGTGTTAAAGAGAAGCATGGCTATTATATTTATCTGAAATGTTTAAGATGAAAGATGGTGTGCCCATTCAGAAAGGTCACATTCTGCCAGAACAGTAGGTGGGTATTTCCTATGAAAGTATGTTATTACAAGCCCCTGAATGTTTATGACATGGTTTCTAAAGTGCAGCTCTGTGTGTTTTATAAATTAGTCTTCTACTCTTGTTCCCTGAAAATTGTGTAAAGAATTGTCAATGAGGGAGTTATAGCATATCAAAGAAAGGCCACACTGGCTTTAGTTCATGTGCCTTTTTTTTTTTTCTTTATACTCCCTTTTCATTGTGAGTATTCTTGTGAACTTCTGCTCAGAACTCTGAGTACAGTATTGCCTAAAGAACTTAAGAACTTCTTCACTGAATTTCCATTATGTCAGATGGAAAAGTACTCTAAAAATATTCTATATTTCACCAGAAGTGGATGATTCTTTCAGGTGTATCATACCATAGCTACTGGACTATACTATCAAGCAGCCAAATGTATAGGTTCATAGGTTCATAGGTTCATACTAGGCTATCTGCCCGAGGGCATTTACAAGCCTAGCCCATAGTTTTGTGGCTTACGCCACCCCTTTAGTATGGGGAACTATACCCATTATTTTGCTGTGCCTCTGTTGGGCAGTGACACTGAGGTAATCCCTGGGGTATATCTGCGATCTCCCATCCATTGGTCAAGATTTCTCTTGAACAAGGCCAGCGAGGTGCTCTGCCTCACATATACCGGGATTTTATTCCACAGCATAGGGAGTCTTTGGGTGATGAATCTATCCCTCCAACACGTCCTATTAATAGCCGTGTCGAGGTTTAAGTCTCCCGCCCTTGTGGCTCTGACGGATCTAGATTTTTTGAGGTGAACCATATTCATCAAATCTGGGTTTGACATGGCCTTGTATGTTAGGCAAAGGGCACCTCTGAGCAAGCGGTAAGCGACTGACTAGAGCTGGAGTTCTTTCAGTCGGGCAGCATAGGACAGATGTTTGAGACCCTTTATCCTTTTGGTGAGGAACTTTGTGGCCTCTCCAGCTGCTGCAAGTGTCGGGTCAGATACATTCCGAATGGGGCATTGTACTCAATCATTGGTCTGATGAGTGATGAGTATAGGGAGACTATGACCTCCCTTGATCTAGATGAGAATCCCTTCATGATAAGGTGGGCAATGTAGAAGGTCTTCCTAACTACTTTAGCTACATGGGTGTCGAATGACAGACTACTATCAACCTGGGTCCCCAGGTCCCTGATAACTTCTTCTGTACTCAGTGGATTGCCACCTATTTGGTAGCTAGGGTAACCTTGTTTTTCCCGAAGGGTATGACTATGCATTTTTGGCATTTAACTTTAGGCCATGGCTCTGGCACCAGTTATCCGTTTCTGTGAGACCCTTCTGAAGGATATCTGTGTCAGATGTGTTTTCTACTATGGCGCCAGTTTGCAGTCATCTGCAAACTTTGTCAGCCATAACCCTCCTGTGTTTGCTTGTACTGGAAAAGTAGATGCCAAACAAGAGTGGGCCCAGGACTGAGCCCTGTGGTACACCACTTGTGACAGGCTTTGAGTCTGACATGGCGCCAGCAACTCTGACCCTGTGGGTTCTGTCACTCAGCCAGTTTGCAACCCATCTTGTGATGTATGGGTTAACATTTAAGCTGATGAGTTTTTCAATGATACCCGAGTGGGGTATTGTATCAAAGGCCTTCGCCAGATCGAGGTAGGCTGTATGGACTGCCTTTCCTCATCAATGGCTTTGGTGACTGTTTCAAAAAGTCAACCAAGTTTAGAAGGCATGATCTGCCTTTGACAAAGCCAAACTGGGATGGATCCAAAGTCTGCAAATTCCCTATGTCTTTATTTATGAGGTCCATTATGATCCTCTCCATGGCTTTGCAGATAAGGCTTGTCAAGCTAATGGGCCGGTAATTTCCAGGGTCGGTGGAGGCACCGCCTTTGTGAAGTGGGACCACAGTTGCAGTGCGCCACTCCTGGGTACGTATCCAGAGGTAAGACTATGATTAAACAGCTGTCCTAGCTGTGGGTTTAATTCCTCGTTGAGTTCGTGGAGCACACAGCCGGGGACACCATCAGGTCCCATGGATGCTGTTTTTTTGCTTTGGAGAGAGCAGTTCTTACTTGGGCGTTGGAGATGTTTGGGGGGCTGCAATCGCTTGGTATAGATATCTCTCCTTTTGGGGGGGAGGGGAGAAGTTTGCACTGAACCTGTCAGCCAGTATGTTGGCAATGTCTGTAGGATCAGTAATCTTCACATCATTTTGAACTAGTTCTGAGCATATCTGGGAGTTTCCTCCCAGGTTTCTAACATAGCTAAAGAAGGCCTTATGATTGTCTTTTGAGTCTTTAGCTATTTTTCTCTCAAAATTTGCTTTGGATGATTTTATGAGAGCTCTTAGTTTTTACTTATAGTGATCAAGGGTGTCTTACCTTTTAAGGATTTTGCTCTATCTTGTAGTAGCTTCCTCCTTTTGTTGTAGAGTTTGTTTATGGCTGGGGTCCACCAGAGTGGACGCTTGCCTTTGGTACAAAGAGTCTTTGTTTTGCTTGGGATTGCCTTATCCATGCAGTCCTGCAGGTGCTGGTAGAAAGCATTTGTAAGTGATTCAGCGGCTTGAGTACTGTTTTCCGTCGGCTCCGGGGCCTTAAAGGAGACCACACTAGTCTTTAGAAGTGTGAAGTCGGCTTTCGAGAAGTTCTTTACTGTGGTCTTTTTTATTTCAGGTGGGGGTGGGATGAGGACCTCCAGCGAGATTAGTTTGTGATCTGATCTCACCAGTGAGGGGTATACTTCCGGTGTTGAACATTGTGCTCCCATGTTCGTGATGATGAGATCAAGTATGTTTTCTCCTCTTGTGGGGATGGTGACTAGTTGTTCCATGGCATTTGAGTTTATGAATTCCAGGAACAATCTTACTTTGTTTTGTACCTGAATATACGGTAATTACTTAAAATGTTTGTAATGAATTCTCAAACAATGCCAGACATATAGCCTTTTAAAACTTGTGCAAGAAGTTTTAGTGTATGCGCCATTACTGCCACCGTTTGACATTTTGCAAGATACTCTTGTTAGATATTATGAATATAAGGCTAAAATTAATTCTGTTGTAAATATGCTGAAAGATAACACATAGAATAAAAAGTTTGCTTGAATATATGTATAAAGTTTAGCAATTTAAAATGTGCATTCATACTACATGTATAACAGACAGGCTTCTCTTCACAGCATCAGAAAATGCCTAACAAAGCAATATTAGAAAGCAAGCATTACATGATTTTCTCATGTTTGCAGAACAAATATCTATTAACAGACATCCTTTTTTATAAACTCAGCAATATGTGATGTTTTTCAGAAGGAACAGAACAGATGTTTCCTTTCATATTTCTGTTATTCTGGTTGCGTGCATCTGTGCATTTTCACATCAGCAGAACTGCTGACAGGACAATAGAAAAGTCTAAAAACAGACATTATGTGACTTCCCACAGAAGGCCAAAAAACATACCAAGAGGAAATAATAACATCTATGTGCGTGACTAGCACTCTATATAACTATTATAGTAGTTCAATTATGTCAGAAAGGGACAGAGAGAGGTATTTTGTAGAAGTCATCATTCATGTCTGTAATGAAGGAAAACATTGTAAATATATGCTACAATCTTACAGAAATAGTACATGTCGTTTGTTATAAAATAAGGTATCTGTAACTGTGCTTATAGCTGCAAAATATATTTCTTTATCAGTATGCAATTTGAAAGGCTTAGTGCTTTAAACAGACTACAGATGGAGTCATGCAAAGCTCTGTGTCTTTGATTCAGCAGTAAACTGACTGTGTATCTTAAGAAGACTTTGGATCCAGCACAAATTAAAATAAATTTTTCAACTATTATTTTTATTTTGTGTGTTGCAGTAAACTTCTGCTCAGTACGCTGTATGCAGTCATGGTCTAAAATTCTTCTTTTTGAGTTATCAGTGCATCAGAAGTAAAAAATGTTCTATATTTCTCCAGAAAAAAAATAATATTTTAACCTATAATATTCCATGGCTACAATGTCATTCTTTCAAGTGGCTAAAGGCATGTGGTCAAATTCAGAGGTACATCTCACTGCAAACCTTGAATTAGGATTTGAATCTTATCTACATTTTACAGCTGAACACCATGCTGTTATTACCTGAAAGTTTCATAATGAAACCACAAAGAAAATAGTGATTTAGGCTTTCAAAGGCAGATCCTGGTAGTTTTAGTTCATAATGCTACCATCTGATATGCTGCATTATGTTCTTTTCACCCTGGGTGTTGTAGTGAACTTCTGCTCAGTATGATGAGCACAGCAATGGTCTAAAAAGATCTTAGGATGTCTATATTGAGTTGTCAACACATCAAAAGTAAAGTTCCTCTATATTTAACCAGAATTTGTATTTATTTATTTATTTATTTTTAATTGTAACATGTCTTGGTGACAGTGACATACCTTTGTGTGGGTTAAAGCTGTGGGTGAAATTCTGAGGTGTAATGCACTAGAAGATCTGATCTTATATTTATAGTCATAACTATTTCCTGTAGCTGTACACCCTGTTATTATTATTATTATTTGAAAGTTTCATAGTGAGCTGTCAAAGGTGGGCAGATATTTAGACTTTCAGAAATTGATCCAGTGCCTTTAGTTTGTGTACAATTAATGACGCAGTCTAACATTTTGCATTGTCCTAAGTTTTATTCTTTGTGCTGTGGTGAATTTCTGCTAATGGCTTTAAATACCTCTTTAGTGAGTGAACTATACATTAGAAGTAGCAATCCTACTTATTTCTCCTGAATACAGAAGTTTTGTTGTTTTTTTTGTTTTGTTTTTTTTTTGTCATTGGACATGTGACCACCCCCACCCCGATTAAACACATATGCAGTTAACTGTATTACATACCAATACAGTTGTATATTTGTCTTTGTAGCTGGAACCACTAGCTAAGTGCATTTTCACCTGAGGTCATGATATATTATTCTGAGAGATTTGCTATAATATTTTTTATGGTTAGAGACAAATAGTCTGTTACTGCTAGGTAGCACCAGTACTCTTATATCACCATTTGAATGACCCAGTTTTGCTATTCAGTTCACAAATAAATGTATATCGTGCATTTTTTGAAGCTGAAAGACTCATTGTGTATCTGAATCGTATTAGCAGCATATCTTTATGAAATGAAAACCTAAACTAACACTCTTTTCTAGGGAAAAGTAATATTTTCTATCAGGTTTGTGTGTTATAGCAACATACACATATTTTACATATGCCAAGGGGCTTGCCCATATTTGACATTCTGTAATCTTGTTTTCCTAAAATATCTTTAAATGAATAAAACAAAATGAAGGTGGAATTATCAACATCAAGTCCTGAAATTTTCATAAGACTACACTGAGGGAGTGGAGAGATACTCTCATTTGCAGTAGGCAAAAATGGCTTTTGTAAACTGACAAAGTGCGACTTTTGCAAAACATTCTGCCAAAAAGAAATCGGTGGCTATCAATTTTCTTCAGAGTGAAATAAACAAAAGATGTCAATGCATTATTATATAATGTAGGTGTGGTTTCAGATCTTAAGCAGTATGTTTCTATATCAACGTTTTATAGATAAATATGCCAGTAAGATTTCAAGAAAATGGCATGAATCAATGTTAACTATGTTGTAAGTGTAGGCTTTTAAATACAATGAGGGAAAATAGACAAAGGCAGCCAAATTTCTGGGAAGAGGCTTATTGAAAATGCTCAGCAGTTAAGTTGTTCCATACATTATGTTTATTAAGTATATTTTTGACAAAACATAAACTCCCTTTCAGTATAGTTTTGTGATGGACAAAAGAGTTAAATCAAGCAATATAAGCATTAATGTGAATAGTTAAAAGGCATTTGTTTGTTTGTTTGTTTTGGGGCTGGCTTTGTGTAATCTGCTTTTCTTGCCCTTACAGCTTTTGATGTGGCATAGCAGTTAGCATGGTTGCCTCATAGTGTTTGAATCACCAGTTCAGTTCTCAGCTGGGAAGTTTTCTGTGGAGAGTTTACAAATTTTCCTAATACACAGGTATTTATTTATCAGTTGTTCAATTTGTACATCCAAAAGACATGTCATAGGTGACTTGATCCTTCTCTCAACTGTCCATAATTGTGTGTG